>NC_088237.1:14051710-14120477 GCF_036934945.1 Oncorhynchus masou masou
AGACAAGATAGACAGACAGACCAGACAGACAAGATAGACAGACAGACAAGACAGACAAGACAGACAAGAAAAGACAGACAGACAAGACAGACCAAGACAAGACAAGACAGGCAAGATAGAGAGACAGACAGACAGACAAGACAGATAAGACAGACAGACAAGATAGACAAGACAGACAAGACAGACAAGACAGACAGAGAGACAAGACGAGACAGACAGACAAGACTAGACAAGACTAGACAGACAGACAAGACTAGACAAGACAAGACAGACAGACAGGTGGCAAGATAGATAGACAGACAGAGACAAGACAAGACAGACAGACAGACAGAGACAAGACAGACAAGATATACAGACAAGACAGACAGGATACACAGACAGACAGACAGACAAGACTAGACAAGACAGACAGACAGGTGGGCCCTCTAGTCAGACAGCTGTTTTACAGTAGGAGGAACACATCCCTAAAAAGATTCTCTACCTTTTGTAGTTTCTCTACAGACATCATTTAATATATTATTCTGGGCAGCTCAATCTGTTCTAGGCTAAGGACCATTGTGTTTCTGACTGGTACAATATCATCTTTTAGTACAGGCATTTCTAGCAATTCCAGAATGTCTCTCCAATGTCATAGCTTAAGTCCAATGGCGGAGGATGGCCAATAGAATAGATGACTTCCGGCGCCGACAGAGATGGCCGCCTCGCTTCGTGTTCCTAGGAAACTATGCAGTATTTTATTTTACATGTTATTTCTTACATTGGTACTCCAGGTAATCTTAGGTTTTATTACATACAGTTGGGAGGAACTACTGGATATAAGAGCAACGTCAACTCACCATCATTACGAGCAGGAATACGACTTTCCCCAAGCGGATCCTGTGTTTTACCTTCCACCCAGGACAATGGATCGGATCCCAGCCGGCGAACCGAAACAACGTCGCCGTAAAAGGGGCAGACGAAGCGGTCTTCTGGTCAGGCACCGGAGACGGGCACATCGCACACCGCTCCCTAGCATACTACTCGCCAATGTCCAGTCTCTTGACAACAAGGTTGATGAAATCCGAGCAAGGGTAACATTCCAGAGAGAAATCAGAGACTATAACGTTCTTTGCTTCACGGAAACATGGCTCACTCGAGACACTCTATCGGAGTCGGTACAGCCAGCTGGTTTCTTCACGCATCGCACCGACAGAAACAACCATCTTTCTGGTAAGAAGAGGGGCGGGGGGGGTATGCCTTATGATTAACGAGACGTGGTGTGATCATAACAACATACAGGAACTTAAGTCCTTCTGTTCACCTGATTTAGATTCCTCACAATCAAATGTTGACCGCATTATCTACCAAGAGAATTCTCTTTGATTATAGTCACAGCCACATATATTCCCCCCCAAGCAGACACATCGATGGCTCTGAACAAACTTTCTTTGACTCTATGTAAACTGGAAACCACATATCCCGAGGCTGCATTCATTGTAGCTGGGGATTTTTTAACAATGCTAATCTGAAAACAAGACTCCCTAAATTCTATCAGCATATCGATTGTGCTACCAGGGCTGGTAAAACCATAGATCATTGTTATTTAACTTCCGCGATGCATATAAGGCCCTCCCCCGCAGTCCTTTCGGAAAAACTGACCACGACTCCATTTTGTTGCTTCCAGCCTATAGACAGAAACTAAAACAGGAAGCTTCCACTCTCAGGTCTGTTCAACGCTGGTCCGACCAATCTGATTCCACGCTTCAAGATTGCTTCGAGCATGTGGATTGGGATGTGTTCCGCATTGCGTCAAACAACAACATTGACGAATACGCTGATTCTGTGAGTGAGTTCATTAGCAAGTGCATTGGCGATGTCCTACCCACAGCAACTATTAAAACATTCCAAAACCAGAAACCGTGGATTGATGGTAGCATTCGCGTGAAACAGAGAGCGCGAACCACTGCTTTTAACCAGGGCAAGGCGACCGGAAACATGACCGAATACAAACAGTGTAGCTATTCCCTCCGCAAGGCAATCAAACAAGCTAAGCGTCAGTATAGAGACAAAGTAGAGTCCCAATTCAATGGCTCAGACACAAGAGGTATGTGGCAGGGTCTACAGTCTATCACGGATTACAAAAAGAAATCCAGCCTTGTCGCGGACCAGGATTTCTTGCTCCCAGACAGACTAAACATCTTCTTTGCTTGCTTTGAGGACAATACAGTGCCACTGACATGGCCCGCTAACAAAACCTGCAGACTCTCCTTCACTGCAGCTGATGTGAGAAAAACATTTAAATGTGTTAACCCTTGCAAGGCTGCAGGCCCAGACGGCCTCCCCAGCCGCGTCCTCAGAGCATGTGCAGACCAGCTGGCTGGTGTGTTTACGGACATATTCAAACAATCATTATTCCAGTCTGCTGTTCCCACATGCTTCAAGAGGGCCACCATTGTTCCTGTTCCCAAGAAAGCTAAGGTAACTGAGCTAAACGACTACCGCCCCGTAGCACTCACTTCCGTCATTATGAAGTGCTTTGAGAGACTAGTCAAGGACCATATCACCTGCACCCTACCTGACACCTAGACCAACTCCAATTTGCTTACCGCCTCAATAGGTCCACAGACAACACAATCACAACCACACTGCACACGACCCTAACCCATCTGGACAAGAGGAATACCTACAGTGGGGAGGACACGTATTTGATACACTGCCAATTTTGCAGGTTTTCCAACTTACAGAGCATGTAGAGGTCTGTAATTTTTATCATAGGTAAGAGACAGAATCTAAAACAAAAATCCAAAAAATCACATTGAATGATTTTTAAGTAATTAATTTGCATTTTATTGCATGACATTAGTATTTGATACATCAGAAAAGCAGAACTTAATATTTGGTACAGAAACCTTTGTTTGCAATTACAGAGGTCATACATTTCCTGTAGTTCTTGACCAGGTTTGCACACACTGCAGCAGGGATTTTGGCCCACTCCTCCATACAGACCTTCTCCAGATCCTTCAGGTTCCGGGTCTGTCGCTGGGCAATATGGACTTTCAGCTCCTCCAAAGATGATCTATTGGGTTCAGGTCTGGAGACTGGCTAGGCCACTCCAGGACCTTGAGATGCTTCTTACGGAGCCACTCCTTAGTTGCCAGTTGCCCTGGCTGTGTGTTTCGGGTCGTTGTCATGCTGGAAGACCAAGCCACGACCCATCTTCAATGCTCTTACTGAGGGAAGGAGGTTGTTGGCCAAGATCTCGCGATACATGGCCCCTCCATTTTCCCCTCAATACGGTGCAGTCATCCTGTCCCCTTTGCAGAAAATCATCCCCAAAGAATGATGTTTCCACCTCCATGCTTCAAGGTTTGGATGGTGTTCTTGGGGTTGTATTCATCCTTCTTCTTCCTCAAAAAACGGTGTGGAGTTTAGACCAAAAAGCTCTATTTTTCTCTCATCAAACCACATGACGTTCTCCCATTCCTCCTCTGGATCATCCAGATGGTCATTGGCAAACTTCAGACGGGCCTGGACATGCGCTGGCTTGAGCAGGGGGACCTTGTGTGCTCTGCAGGATTTTAATCCATGACGGCGTTGTGTGTTACTAATGGTTTTCTTTGAGACTGTGGTCCTAGCTCTCATCAGGTCATTAACCAGGTCCTGCCGTGTAGTTCTGGGCTGATCTCTCACCTTCCTCATGATCATTGATGCCCCACGAGGTGAGATCTTGCATGGAGCCCCAGACCGAGGGGGATTGACCGCCATCTTGAACTTCTTCCATTTTCTAATAATTGCGCCAACAGTTGTTTCCTTCTCACCAAACTGCTTGCCTATTGTCCTGTAGCCCATCCCAGCCTTGTGCAGGTCTACAATTTTATCCCTGATGTCCTTACACAGCTCTCTGGTCTTGGTTATTGTGGAGAGGTTGGAGTCTGTTTGACTGAGTGTGTGAACAGGTGTCTTTTATACAGATAACGAGTTCAAAAAGGTGCAGTTCATACAGGTAATGAGTGGGGAACAGGAGGGCTTCATAAAGAAAAACTAACAGGTCTGTGAGAGACGGAATTCTTACTAGTTAGTAGGTGATCAAATACTTATGTCGTGCAATAAAATGCAAATGAATTACTTAAAAATCATACAATGTGATTTTCTGGATTTTTGATTTTCTGATTTTTTTTTTAGATTCCTCTCTCACAGTTGAATTGTACCTATGATAAAAATTACAGACCTCTACATGCTTTGTAAGTAGGAAAACCTGCAGAATCGGCAGTGTATCAAATACTTGTTCTCCCCACTGTATGTGAGAATGCTGTTCATCGACGACAGCTCAGCATTTAACACCATAGTACCCTCCAAACTCGTCATCAAGCTCGAGACCCTGGATCTCAACCCCGCCCTGTGCAACTGGGTACTGGACTTCCTGACGGGCAGCCCCCAGGTGGTGAGGGTAGGTAACAACATCTCCACCCCGCTGATCCTCAACACTGGGGCCTCACAAGGGTGCGTTCTGAGCCCTCTCCTGTACTCCATGTTCACCCACGACTGCGTGGCCATGCACACCTCCAACTCAATCATCAAGTTTGCAGACGACACAACAGTGGTAGGCTTGATTACCAACAACGACGAGACGGCCTACAGGGAGGAGGTGAGTGTCCTCGGAGTGTGGTGTCAGGAAAACAACCTCACACTCAACGTCAACAAAACAAAGGAGATGATCATGGACTTCAGGAAACAGCAGAGGGAGCACCACCCTATCCACATCGACGGGACAGTAGTGGAGAGGGTAGAAAGTTTTAAGTTCCTTTGCGTACACATCACGGACAAACTGAATTGGTCCACCCACACAGACAGAGTGGTGAAGAAGGCGCAGCAGTGCCTCTTCAACCTCAGGAGGCTGAAGAAATTTGGCTTGTCACCAAAAGCACTCACAAACTTCTACAGATGCACAATCGAGAGCATCCTGGCGGGCTGTATCACCGCCTGGTACGGCAACTGCTCCGCCCACAACCATAAGGCTCTCCAGAGGGTAGTGAGGTCTGCACAACGCATCACCGGGGGCAAACTACCTGCCCTCCAAGGCACCTATACCACCCGATGTCACAGGAAGGCCATAAAGATCATCAAGGACAACAACCACCCGAGCCACTGCCTGTTCACACCGCTATCATCCAGAAGTTGAGGTCAGTACAGGTGCATCAAAGCAGGGACCGAGAGACTGAGAAACAGCTTCTATCTCAAGGCCATCAGACTGTTAAACAACCACCACTAACATTGAATGGCTGCTGCCATACATGTAAAAAATGTATCACTAGCCATTTTAAACAATGCCACTTAATCTAATGTTTACATACCCAACATTACTAATCTCATAGGTATATACTGTACTCTATACCACCTACTGCATCTTGCCATCTTTATGTAATACATGTATCACTAGCCACTTTAAACAATGCCACTTAATATAATGTTTACATACCCCACATTACTCACCACATATGTATATACTGTACTCTATACCACCTACTGCATCTTGCCTATGCCGTTCTGTACCATCACTCATTCATATATCATTATGTACATATTCTTCATCCCTATACACTTGTGTGTATAAGGTAGCTGTTGTGAAATTGTTAGGTTAGATTACTCGTTGGTTATTACTGCATTGTCGGAACTAGAAGCACAAGCATTTCGCTACACTCGCATTAACATCTGCTAACCATGTGTATGTAACAAGTAAAATTGGATTTGATTTGAGAAGTAGACCGGGGTAAAACAAATGGAGACAGAGCTACAGTATATCAAGTAGACCGGGGCAAAACAAATGGAGACAGAGCTACAGTATATCAAGTAGACCGGGGCAAAACAAATGGAGACAGAGCTACAGTATATCAAGTAGACCAGGGCAAAACAAATGGAGACAGAGCTACAGTATATCAAGTAGACCGGGGCAAAACAAATGGAGACAGAGCTACAGTATATCAAGTAGACCGGGATAAAACAAATGGAGACAGATCTACAGTATATCAAGTAGACCAGGGTAAAACAAATGGAGACAGAGCTACAGTATATCAAGTAGACCGGGGCAAAAAAATGGAGACAGATCTACAGTATATCAAGTAGACCAGGGCAAAACAAATGGAGACAGAGCTACAGTATATCAAGTAGACCAGGGCAAAACAAATGGAGACAGAGCTACAGTATATCAAGTAGACCAGGGCAAAACAAATGGAGACAGAGCTACAGTATATCAAGTAGACCGGGGTAAAACAAATGGAGACAGATCTACAGTATATCAAGTAGACCGGGGTAAAACAAATGGAGACAGAGCTACAGTATATCAAGTAGACCGGGGCAAAACAAATGGAGACAGATCTACAGTATATCAAGTAGACCGGGGCAAAACAAATGGAGACAGAGCTACAGTATATCAAGTAGACCGGGGTAAAACAAATGGAGACAGGGCTACAGTATATCAAGTAGACCAGGGCAAAACAAATGGAGACAGAGCTACAATATATCAAGTAGACCAGGGCTACAGTATATCAAGTAGACCAGGGCAAAACAAATGGAGACCGGGGCAACAGTATATCAAGTAGACCAGGGCAAAACAAATGGAGACCGGGGCAACAGTATATCAAGTAGACCAGGGCAAAACAAAATGGAGACAGAGCTACAGTATATCAAGTAGACCGGATTGCTGCGAATATGGATTTGCATGGAACTCAACAGAATCAGCAGACACAAAATGGTGGAAATAATAGTCAAGCTCCCTTACTCCCTCTCTCCGAGCCAGGTGTGTGATTATATAGTCATATGTAGGAAGACCGACTCACACAGCCTGAGGCATTTGATAAGTGAGCTAATCAAACAATGACACAGGTCCATGTCATTGTGAGAGGTACAGAGTCTCTGAATGGGCAATATCCAGGTGAGTTCCTCAGACATAACACCTGCTCACTCTGTGTGTGTGTGTGTGTGTGTGTGTGTGTGTGTGTGTGTGTGTGTGTGTGTGTGTGTGTGTGTGTGTGTGTGTGTGTGTGTGTGTGTGTGTGTGTGTGTGTGTGTGTGTGTGTGTGTGTGTGTGTGTTTGCGTGTGTGTGTGTGTGCGTGCGTGCGTGTGTGTGTGTTTGCGTGCGTGTGTGTGTTTGCGTGTGTGTGTGTGTGTGTTTGCGTGCGTGTGTTTGCGTGCGTGTGTTTGCGTGTGTGTGTGTGTGTTTGCGTGCGTGTGTGTGTGTGTGCGTGCGTGTGTTTCAGACGGGGGAGACTGGTACACAGCTGAGGAAACAGGAGAAAGTGTTGGATATAACTCACTGACATACACACAAATACTTAAACAAACAGGAGACACTTGAAAAGGCCTGAAAATAGAGACAGTGAAAACCCCTATAGAAAAAGGTCCGTCTTCACTACAATCCTCTCTTGCTCTCCTATCCTGGCTAGCTCTCGGGGCCAATATGACTGATGTATCGTTACCACGTTATTTGCCGTGGTAGCCTATAAGCTGAACTGGCGTTTGCGTGTGTGCGTGCGTAGATGTGTTTCGATTGCATTTGTACGGCTAGACAGGCTAGCGTTGGGAGGGAGTGTGTGCGCTAAGCTAGCTCTAGCTCCAGCTGTGGTGTGCTTTGAGGCAGAAATGAGTGGAGGTGTGAACGCACAGCCAGGTGCTGCCCCCTCTCACCCTCACACCTTCCCTCAGTCCACTTCCTACCAGTTAATTAGGAGAGCTGGCGGGGGGGCTGGAGTCGGGAAGGGGGAGAGGAGGGGAGAGCTGGCGGGGGGGCTGGAGTCGGGAAGGGGGAGAGGAGGGGAGAGCTGGCGGGGGAGGCTGGAGTCGGGAAGGGGGAGAGGAGGGGAGAGAAACAGGGGGAGGCTGGAATCGGGAAGGGGGAGAGGAGGGGAGAGCTGGCGGGGGAGGCTGGAATCGGGAAGGGGGAGAGGAGGGGAGAGCTGGCGGGGGAGGCTGGAATCGGGAAGGGGGAGAGGAGGGGAGAGCTGGCGGGGGGAGGCTGGAATCGGGAAGGGGGAGAGGAGGGGAGAGCTGGCGGGGGGAGGCTGGAATCGGGAAGGGGGAGAGGAGGGGAGAGAAACAGGGGGTTCCTGTGAAACAGCTGTAAAACCTGCCATTACTGCTGAGCCTGTCAGAGAGCAATAGGGGGCGGGCGGAATGAAGTGCGGAGAGGATGGGGTGTGGGGTGATTGAGGATGATGATTTGGATCGGAGTGGCCGGAGGGGGGGGGGTGAATTAAGTAATATAGAGGGGAGTAATATCACATTGAAGTCATAATAAGACAATGTAGTGAAACTCACCTTCGCACTGCTTGCCGTCTCCCTTGTATCCCGGCTTGCAGATGCAGTTGAAGGATTTGGGGGTATTCTGGCAGAGAGCATCAATGTGACAGTCATCAGTGCTTTCAGAGCACTCATCTGCATCTAGAGAAATGACACAAGGGACAACTGTAAACCACTGGTCTCCAAGGACTCATCAATAAGACTAAGTCTACAAAACAGCGATGATTTTGGTGAGAGGTGAATGGGTTTTGTACAACCTCAATCGAAAGTTTTAATCCCGCTCTCTCAGGGAAAGCCCAGTCCTCTTGGCCAAATGCAGCTCCGTCCAGATATATACAGGCTGGAAATATTTACTTTATGATGGCAAACGTCCAAAATGTAGAACTCCTCATATAAGACAATAAACTGTCAGGGAGTAACATAGTGGATGAAGGGTGACGTTTCTTAACTCTATAAAAGATACCGGTAACACTAAAGAGGCCAAAACAAATAATCATTTATATGAATCAAATACCAATAGCCGAGAGGTACACTAGTGTATCAGGGCTTAGTGGATGCCTCTGGAATACTGAGTGGCTATAGGGAACCCTATTGATCAAGTCATTGTTAGAGAGTCACATCTGGGGATGAATCCAGGGGCCTTAAGCCAGCTAATTCACACAGACAGACAGCGAAAGAGAGCAAGAGAGAGAGAGAGAGAGAGAGAGAGAGAGAGAGATAGAGAGCGAGAAAGAAAGACCACAAGTGTAAGAGAGAAAGTTGAACATCTCCAAACTTCTGTTCTCTTCCTCTCTCTAGCGATGTATGTATCTTGAGCTGAGAAGCAGCTACCCTGTCTGCTGTCTTGCCCCTCATGAATAGCCCATATTGGGAGCCGTAAATCCAGCGTTTATTTCTCTGCGGGGTTAAGCCCTGCTGCCTGACCCCCGCCCAGCTCAACAAAATGCAATAAATAAACAATAAATGTCATCACAATAAATATTTTTTATCAAGCGGATGACTGATTTATTTGCTCCCATGTGAGCGCCAGTAGAAATGAAAAATAAAGTGATAGGAGTAGGCAGCGGAATATAGCCTGTAAAACCTGGACCAGATAGTTCAACTGCCGGTTCTCACTGAGTTGTTGACAGTGAATAGATAGATGTAAGGCCGGAAACTGTTATTGCAGGTTCACCATGGGACTATTTTTATGAAATAACGTTGACTAATGTAAAATAAAGTCCTCTCTGGTGCTTCAGTGCCCGTCCCAATATTGACTTCTCGCCAATCCATAGTTGGAGGGAGACAAGGCGCGCCGCTTTCCGCTGAAAGGTCGACGATAAGCAGGTTGGGACAGACTCCTCCAGGGACCGTGAAGGCCACCTTCCCAACCCATGTCCACATGGACACCTCTGGGCAGGCAACTGATCCGGAAAAGATGCTATGTATCAGCTCATATAAGGGATTCGTTCAAGAAGATGGGTGAAAAGATGCTTAGTCCAACATATTTGTATTCACGCATTAACCAGTCCTGGACCTACCTCGCAGATTGGTCTACGACTGGTAAAACATGCAGGTAGATCTCAGTCGATGGACCTCATTTCTTGTAGAATTTTTTTTTTTACATTCAGAAAGGGCAATTGAATATGGCGAAACAAATACTCAACTTCAAATAATGTTTAGAGTAATATTGTCAATGCAAACTGGACTAACACACGCAATATTTTTATTGTCGGTCCAAAATGAGTAAATATGGTTCAGCTCTGCAAGGCCAAATGTAAACGTGTTTGCAGCCTGAGTTATTTCGCGCGCATATCACATCACCCATTTAAAGCCTTTTATAATTGCTAGATTTGGCATCAAATTGATATATTTCGTTCAATGTTTTTCGTGCAATATCGGTGTTTAGCTATTTCTCCTTTCCATACTGTTCAAATGTTGCTAGCCCAAATGATCCATCCACAACCAAGTGTTTCTCAAAGGAACATGTTCTCTCAACTGTCTCAACTGTTATCTCAGTCCACAAATACTCTCCAATTAAAATGAATATAATCTACGTTAGCCTAGGCATTAAAGAAATCCAATATGCTTCACCTGTTCTACGCTGTCATGCGCTGGTTTGAACTTTTCAATAAAACATGAACAGGGAAAATAGACAGCACTATCTTAAAAAATCTGTGTCAAAATGATATACGACAGAAAGGGATAGAATGAGAGCTCCTTACCTGCGAGTTCAACATCCCCCATCACCTCACAAGTATTAATGAGGACGAAAAACAAACATACTTCCCAGGAAAAACAAGCACTTCCCATGGTAAAAGGCGGTGATTGAATGCAGTTTTTTGGTTGTGTGTTTCTTTGATAAGAGAACCGTTTTGGTACTGGCAGAGGCAGTAGAAGAGGACAGCGAGACCAGCGGAGCCGCTCTCTGATTGGCTTGCACGCATTTGAAGAGCGGATTGGAGGTGTAGAGGGAGAGAGAGAGAGAGAGAGAGGAAAATTGGTTGCTTTGGTTCAATTGATTACTTACTGCCTGAGACCGTCAGCAACACAGAAAATCATCAAACTTGATCAATAAATGTTTTCAGATATTTCTCACCAGCGCGGGGCCAAATTGTCACCAGATTGCCTATAATGGAACTCATGAACCATGATGATGTAGGCCTATAAACAAGGTTATACATATTCAAGTTACAATCGTGGTGAATAATATTGAGAAAAAAGAGCTCAGGTATACCTATGTTTTTATGTTTTTCAGATTAATTGTCCCGCAGGCGCTTATTTCAATAGGCTACATTCGTAGCCACATGGGCAGTTCTGGGCACTTCTTAGTTGGTTGTGGTCTATTCTCGTCATTCTTTACAATGCAATGGAAATACTTCGAAATGAAAACGAAGTCATAAGAAGCATACATCTGAAGGGACCAACATTATCTCTAAATATAATGCAGACTTGCTACAGTCAAATCAGGAACTTCACACAGGGCTGAAGTTTGAGTGTAGAGATACTGCCCTCTGCTGGTCTTGACACACACTACACAGTGCGCTGATTTTGTCCCGCCCACCTGTCAGTGACAAAGGCACATGTTTGACCAATCACTGTGCGCAGAGCAGGCTTCGCAAAGTGTCATGGCGTCTCCCTTGAAGGGAGTTAGGACCTGGAAAATCTAGCCATTGGTAGTAGTGACTTTCTTCTCTAAATCGACCTGTTAAAAAACATTTACATATCAAAAAGAGATATTTTTCAAGAGAAAGACGTCACCATGGGGACTGTCCACGCTAGGGTAAATCTTAATTTCTTACAACCACGAGAAGTGGGGATGAAATTCTACATGACCTCCCCGTTCTGTGTATTGTATGGCGGTGTAACGTTAGTTACTATGGACGAACTCATAGGCCGTGGACAAGATACAGAAATTACATTAATGGCAAAGCGTTGTATGACATGAGGCAGATGGTTATTTTACTATATTTTATGTAATGTAATGTTATGCAATATGGATTGTGTCTGGTCTGTCAGCGTGTTAGCAAATGTACCACCTTGACAGAACGAAGCTAGTTAGATAGCTATCTACGCATGGTGATATCTTCAGATCATTTTTCTACTTTCTCGACACTGTTCAGAGTATGGACCCTCTCCCGATGCACGGGCGTGACATGGGCGTTCATCCCGACGACATGATTGAGGTGCAGGAGGCAGAACAAGAGACTAAACAGGAGGTCCTGGAAAACAAAGACGTAAGCATCTCTTATCCAAGTTACCGTTACTCCGATTACAAGTTGTTCGCCATCTTCTTAGCAAAGGGATCTGAGTAAATCATTGACCACCTAGTTGGAATGGATGCTGAGAATCTGTCCATTCATTGCAGGTTGTTGTCCAACATGTCAACATTGAGGGCTTGGGCAGAACTAAAGAGGATCTGCTGGGCTATGAAATCTCTGAGGTCTTCCATGCTAAAAACCTTATTGATGTAAGTGTGAGCACTCTGGACTCCACATACTCAAACATGCACACATTACCTACACACACATTCTGAAATGTTCCCTAGTTTAAAGGGAAACATCTGTGCTAAAAGCTGCAGGTTGTCTCTTTGACAGGTCATGAAGAAGTCTCATATTGCCAGACAGAACCTGCTGCGTCTGGGCATCTTCAAAGAGGTGGAGGTTGTCATAGATACATCAGATGGTACAGTGTGCACCCTTAAGCAGCTGTGTATGTGTGTGCGTGTGTGTGTCTGAAACAATATCACAACCCATCTCAATCATGAGACGTTGCCAATATGGAAGGATAACCAGTAAAAAGATATTTGCGTCACTGGAGAGGAGACCTCTGTCTGTTTTGGTCTACCCCTCCCAGGTGCGGATGCGTTGCCCAATGGTCTGGACGTGACGTTCGAGGTGACAGAGATGAAGAGGCTGACGGGCAGCTACAACACCATGGTCGGCAACAACGAGGGCAGCATGGTCAGAGAATACAAACACCACTATCTCTCACACACACACTTACAGGAGCGCTATAACAAAGCATCACACAATTGTTGTTCATTGAAACCCCTGTCACAATGACCCAGGGCTGACATTCCTAAATACAATCATGTGATTTCCAGACAGACAGGTTAAGCAGCTTCCCTGCCTCATTTTCACTGCAAACACTTCAAATGGGTGCATAGTGTGTTAATGTACCTTCACAGACAGGTAGAACAGGGGTGAGACCCTGACTTGGGAGTAACGTTGTCTCTGTCTTCCAGGTGTTGGGTGTGAAGCTTCCTAACGTGTTTGGCCGTGCGGAGAAGTTAACCTTCCAGTTCTCCTACGGGACCAAGGAGACTTCCTACGGCCTGTCCTTCTTCAAGCCCCAGCCAGGCAACTTCGAACGCAAGTACGAACAGGGAACACCTCTGTCCTTGCTCTCTGTGTCAATAGGACATTGAAATAGCACTTGCAGGCCTCCCGAGTGGCGCAGCGGTCTAAGGCACTGCATTGCAGTGTTGCGGCGTCACTACAGCCTGGTGTTTGATCCCAGGCTGTGTCATAACCGGCTGTGACTGAGAGTCCCATAGGGCGGGGCACAATTGGCCCAGCGTCATCTGGGTTAGGGGAGGGTTTGGCCGGTGGGGCTTTACTTGCCTCATCCCGCTCTAGCGACTCCTTGTGGCTTGCCGGGGGCCTGCAGGCTGACCGGTTGTCAGTTGAACAGTGTTTCCTCCAACACATTGGTGCAGCTGGCTTCCGGGTTAAGCGAGCGGGTGTTGGCGGGTCATGTTTTCAGAAGACACGAAAGTCGACCTTTGCCTCTCCCGAGCCCATTGGGGAGTTGCAGCGATGAGGCAAGATCGTAATCACGAAATTGGGGAGAAAAAAGCAGTAGAAATTACAACAAAAAAACATGGCAGCCATGACACCGCAAGTGCTATTTTGTTTCAAGTTGTGATTGTTTCCATCAGTGGTCATATTGACAGTATGTTATGTTGCCGTGGTAATGTATTTATAACCTTTATGTAGAACATAGTTCAGTAATGAGAAGAGCACTGTATGGATCACGGCCCTGACAGGTGTTGTCTTGTTGCAGCCTCGCTCTAAACTTGTACAAAGTCACAGGCCAGTTTCCATGGAGCTCCCTCAAAGAGACAGACAGAGGAGTCTCCACTGAGCTCAATGTAAGAGGACTCCTACTGTATGTGTTTGTGGGTCTGTGTGTCACATTTTTTTTTTTTCATTTTATCTGCCTTTGAATTTCCACAAGGATAACTTTCTCCCTCTCTCTCTCTCCTATAGTTTCCTCTGTGGAGGACCAACCACACTGTGAAGTGGGAGGGTGTGTGGAGGGAGCTGGGCTGTCTGGCACGCAGTGCCTCCTTTGCTGTGCGAGAAGAGAGCGGACACACCCTCAAGTCTGCCCTCTCGGTACAAAGCCCTTTGTCTCTCAGTTCCCTTTTATCTAATAATCTAAACCCTTAATGATCTTAACTCTCAAAATAGCAAGAATCTGAGTCAATCCGCTGACGGTTGTTGTCTTGCAGCACACCATGTCCATTGACAACAGGAACTCTGCCATCTTCCCCAAGAAAGGTGCCTTACTGAGGATCAACCAGGTATGTTTGTGTGTGTGTCTTCCTCTGTATAATACACCACTGTAGATCTATATGAAGTGGCCATGCTGATGTCGTCTTGCCCTCTGTAGGAGCTGGCTGGCTATACAGGCGGAGACGCCAGCTTCCTGAAGGAGGACTTTGAGCTGCAGGTCAACAGACGGCTGGTCTGGGACTCGGTAAGGGAACACTACTCGGTCCCTAACCTGGGGGGAAATACCCAGGACAAATAGGAAGTGAATTATGGGTACCTGAGTGTTCAACATGTCATATAACATGGCCCTGGTGGTCTCTTTCAGGTCCTCTCCGCCTCCCTCTGGGGTGGGTGTCTCCTCCCCATCGGAGGCAGACCGTCCTCCATCGCTGACAGGTAGAACCACTCCCATCAGATTCATGTCACATGGATTTGATAGAAATCGCTAGGTGGCGCCATTGAGAACTCATTCTGTGAAGTATTTATCCTCCAGTGTTTAGGGGATGTGTGAGCACCTGTGGTCTGTGACTGACACTTGGCCGTTATTATATGTCTTTGACATATTTCTGTATTGTCCAGGTTCTATCTGGGCGGTCCCACCAGTGTGCGAGGATTTGGAATGTACAGCATCGGCCCACAGAGCGAGGGTGAGGTCATGCGCTCTCTGTTTATTTGAACGGGCATGTGTGGTGCACAGGGTTGGGTCAGTTGCCCAGAGTCCTGATGATGAAACGTAAGGTTTTACCTGTGTTGCCGCAGGTGACTACCTGGGAGGAGAGGCGTACTGGGCAGGCGGGCTCCACCTGTACACTCCTCTACCCTTCCGGCCGGGCCGGGCCGGCTTCGGAGACCTGTTCAGGACACACTTCTTCCTCAACGCTGGGAACCTGTGCAACCTCAACTACGGTGGGAACCTTGAACCTGATATTAGTCCATGTTCTGTTTTTCATTGCCCCTATTAACTAATGAGTTACATATGGTACATACTGCAAATAAATATAAAATTGTCTGTTTGTGCATCTGTGTGCATTCTGCCTCTTCTTACATGCAAGTGTTTCCTGTCAACAGGAGAGGGTCCAAGAGCACACCTACAGAAGCTGGCGGAGTGTATCCGCTGGTCGTATGGAGCAGGCATCGTGTTGCGTCTCGCGAACATCGCCAGGCTGGAGCTCAACTACTGCATTCCCATGGGGGTTCAGAGTGGAGACAGGTACAACACACACACATTTGGAGGAGCAGGTCAGACTCCAGTAGGCTGGGGCTTTAATATAGCGCTCTAGAAAGAAAGAAAAGCGTAAGAGCAGACCGCATATCCACTCCCAGAGATGCAGTGGTGTAAAGTACATAAAAATACTTAAGAACTACTTAAGTAGTTTTTTTGGGGTATCTGTACTTTACTTTGCTATTTATATTTTTGACAACTTTTACTTCACTAGATTCCTGAAGAAAATGATATACATTCTTCTCCATAGATTTTCCCTGACACCCAAAAGTACTTGTTACATTTTGAATGCTTAGCAGGACAGGAAAATGATCCAATTCACACACTCGAGAACATCGCTGATTATCCCTACTGCCTCTTATATGGCGGACACACTAAACACAAATGCTTCATTTGTAAATGATGTTGGAGTGTGCCCCTGGCTATCCGTAAATAAAAAAACATGAAAATTGTACTATCTGGTTTGCTTAATATAAGGAATTTTAAATGATTTCTACTTGTACATTTACTTTGATACTTAAGTATATTTAAAACCAAATACTTTTTGACTTTTACTCAAGTAGTATCTTATTGGGTGACTCACTTTTACTTAAGTAATTTTCTATTAAGATATCTTTACTTTTACTCAAGTATGACAATTGGGTACTTTTTCCACCACTGCAGAGATGATAGAACGAGAGATGAGAGGTGTTATTGCTGCAATGCCATACAGCTCATATGTGCTGTAAATAAACACACACAAGCCATAACACCTAGGTATACACAGACACAAGGTGCGGAACATATAGGTCTCAACTTTTCTGTGACTCATCTTCCCTCTTTTTCCTTCCCTGCCTCAGGATATGCGACGGCGTCCAGTTTGGAGCAGGAATCCGCTTCCTGTGATGTCATCACCCTGCCGCCCGGGTCCAGCAGCAGAGAGCACTATGGGAAAGGGAGAAGAGCATTGTCACTTGTTATCTGTTGAGTGTAACACTAGCTGTGGGAGCCTACCAGAATGCACGGTTCTGGAGGAGTGCCCCGCAACCCTTTTTGATATTAACCAATGATATCGCCCACTGTTTGCTGTGTTAATTTTCCACCAACCAATTACGTTTCTGGCCAGACAAAGAGATTTGGGTTTATCTCCCCTGCCTTCCAAGACTGCTGCCTGCCCTATCCATAGGGAAGTGACTATTGGTTTTGGTTCTAGATTAATTTGACCCTATTAGAACTCTTTCCAACTGATTTGTCGGTTCTGCTGTTTGACGTGGAGAATTGAGAGTTGACTCCCCCTCTCCACAGCAGCCCCTGTGAATCTGGGTGGGAACCCCAAGTGTGACCCACTGCTCTTATTGTTAGTCCTCTTTTTAATGTTGTCTAAGTTACACAATAAATCACTTTTTTTCCCTTAATCTTTTTTTGTGGTTTCTCATAGACACACACACATTTGCAATGATTTATTCAGATCCAAAGTTTATCTGAAACACCCTCAGACCTGCATTAACGACAGCAGTTACAACACACACAGGTGTGTCACGTACAGGTCTCACTGTAGCCTGTTTTATCAGCCTGCAGTTATTAATAGACACACTATTGGTATATAAGTCAACTCCTGATATATTCAATGGCTTGGGAGTGCACCAACTGTCTACACTTTACTGTAGCATGCAGATACCCAAAGCATGTGCAATTGCAACTAGGGAACTTTACTGCATTGTCAACATTTTATTTACATTATTGTTGATATGTTATAAATACAATCTCATGGTAATCCATCTAGTTTTTACAAACAAGTCAACTGCTCATTGAATTCCTATTTACAGTGAGAAACGACACATTGAAGAGCCATGATAAGTCGATCTAAGGGTGCAGAACAGCTGTTGACTCAGCAAGGCATGTATCCACAAAGCATCTCAGAGCAGCAGGAGTGCTGTTCTTGGATCAGTTTTGCCTTTTAGATCATAATGAATAATATTATATGGACAGATCCTAAATAAGCACTACTACTCTGAGAGGCTTTGTGGATACGGGCCCTGGTGTGCTACACAGACAGCCTAGTACAGTAACCATGTACTGACATCAACCTCTCTACTTGAACCAGTTGTGTGAATCTGCCAGCCAAACAACCTGACTCATCATCTCTGTCTCTCTCTCTACTGAACTCTGTTGAACCGTGTTCATCCATTCTGTCTCAGAGAAAACCTGGTGGTTTAGTTTTCATTTGGAGGTGGATTTTGTCCCTATCAAGCATCAGCAGACCAGTATCAAACGCATGTGAACACTGTGCTGTGGGGCTTGGAGCCTTGTAAACAGCAGCTGGCAGACCCTCCAGACCCCCTCCAGTGGCGTGGAGTTGTGACACTGATCCCAGCAATATCGCTCCCTCACAGCACACCCACACTCCTGTGTAATAGACCCTTCAAAGCTCACCTCTATCTATATTTTATTTGCATCTGTGTGTAGTGTGTGTGTGTTCCCTCCTCCGCCTCCTTCCTTCGCCAGCCTTGGCTTCTTTATTGCTTGTTGTTGACACGGATCTCTTCAGCCCTCAACAGGAGGCAGCAGGGGGGGATCTTCCAATTCTACATTTAGTAAATAGTAGGGGAGACTGACTCACTGATCTGTGCCTACAATGTAGCCTCGTGTCCAAGTTTAAAATGTAATGATGGAAATATATTGTCGCATGCATTCTTTAATTTGTCCTTCCAAACACTGTTCTGTTGTGACAGTTTAATTTCAAAAGAGTCATTTCCCCACTGATACATTGCTCTTTATCATGTGGAGCATGGGTGATACAGACCAGTGCCTTGTATTTCCCTCATGACTTTTTAAACTTTGACACGAGGATACATTGTAGGCAAACAAGACAACATATTAAATTTAGGTACTAATATTATTTCCAAATGTGGTAACAGGCAGTAAGTACACTGTTGTCATGACTATGACATGGACACAAATCAGTAATACAGTATCCCATAGGAAATCAGATGGCTTATAGGGGGCACGAGGGTTCAAATGACCACAGTGATATCGGTAGACATTTTTTTGTGTGGGTCAGTGGGTGTGTGTGTGCCCACCTCTTCATACTGAGAAGTAACCCAGTTGACATTGGCATGGGGAAACCTGTGCCAGGCAGTTCAGTGTGGACGGGGGTAGAAGAATGTTTGATCAGAGTTCATTCACTATGGGAGTCACAGCAGCAGGTGTGTTCTCGCTGATATAGCTAGGCAACACAGAGAGTAGAGTACTGGTGCGTTCTAACAGTTGAACATTGAACAAACTGAGTCTGCCTATAATGGAAGACAGAATATACTGTATGTTGAAATGGAGACTTATGATTGATTCTGCTTTACAGAAACTTGAATCTGAATTACAGAACAACAAATCACTTTGATACAGATACAATTGTCCTCACTCATAAACAATACAAATGCACAATTCTTCATGTTAAACCATTTCCACACAGGAGAGGGCATAACTGTGGAGTGTTTAAAGCACCTTGTTGTGAATGTTTGGGGTTCCTTCCACTACTATCTAGAGAGAACTGCCCTGCTATAGTTTTCCATCCGGGAGTTCAGCAGAGGTCAAAATGTGTTTACACATTGTTGGTTTTCCTGAGATGGAAAAGCTGTCCAAACCTGGGCCTGTAGTGAATGGATGAAATTAAATGAATGACTAAACAATCACAGTTACATATGGTCTGATACTGATGTGTGTGGTTTTATTATTTTTAATAAACATTGAAATAAACTAATACAGACACTTTTGTATAAAATGCCCAAGATGAACCTAACGCGTGTTTTTTCATGAATGTCGATCACTGTTGCGTCCTCGTGTCCGAGCCGGTTTCGTGGACTTTTAATAAACGGACAACTATATTCCACTGGTAGCACGCATAATTAATGTCGAACAGCAATTCTTACTACAACACCAGGACATTTGTTTTAATCGTTTACCCTTGGTAACAGATAAAAATGTGAAAGACTTGCTGTCAAACGCACCGAAATGTCAAATACATGCGTGCCTCGTTGGAGGAAGTAGTGGAATGCGTGAGCGCGCACGTAGATAGTACCTCGCGCACACGCCGGGTCTCGGGTATAAGCTGGCTGTGGCTGACTCGAACCACTGCCATTCTGAGGCAGGTGTGTGTGTCATCAGGTGCTTCCACACGTCCCCAGACCACGTTGGACTAATTCTGTTGTATTTTAATTTGTGTTCATTAATACAGCCATCATGTTGTGGACAGCGAACCGAATCATTAGGAAATTCTCTACCAGCTCTGTAAGTAACATTGTTTATGTTGCATCCGCTATATCCTCTGTGTCCCCCCCTGCCTTCCCCTTTGTCACTATGGAGAATCCTAATTGCTTGCCAGCTGATTCACACGATGTTGTCATTGTTGTTCTGGTGCATGAATATCTATCTAGAATTGAGTCATCTTCATATGTTACAATCATTGAATGACTCGGTCTCAGATCTGCCAATGCCTGGGTGTGCACAGGACACACTCACAGTAGAATCTACAATCTAATCCAAATATGATGCATGCTTGACATTTATCTTGTTTGATACCTGATATGCAGCATTATTACAGTTATTACTATAAAGCCGAATGTATATTATGTACTATGTATTTGTATTCTAACAACCATACAAAGAAAGGCATGTCTTTGTCAATTGCCACGTTATGCACGCTTCTCCATCGCTGCACCAATTACTTCCACTGAACGGTTCATGGGGAGTTGCGTCAGCTGAACGAGAGAGACCACAGACAGCTGAGCAGAGCGGTTTAGCAACACACTATCCAGAAGTCCACATACCCGCAACGACCTGCCTATAATTCGACTGACATGAAAGTTACTGTCAGGATATTAGCAAGGAAAATGGACTGCTACGATATGGTTTTGTAGGTGTTGTATAAACACCACCGGCCCCTACCAAACTGCTACTGTAGATGGTTACAATGTAACGCCAGAAATATATATCTTATCATGGCCGTTTTAGATAGGTAGTCACTCAGTGTTGGAAAAGTATAGCCTACCCTGCCTGTCTGTATGTATGTAAGCCTTCATGGGGGCTGTTTACATTAGGCTATAACAATTGAATAACACATTGCCATAACATGTATTATGTTGTTATTACACATGAACCTCTATAGATTTACTTTATTCATAGTCTATTTCGGCTTAGGAAACTTGAGACTTTCCGTTTTCACATGAACTTTCCAGACAGACACACTGACTGTAGTAGCTGTTTGAACTTACTTGAGCATTCATTCTAGTTGGAGGAGGGGGTTGTGCTCTCTGTAGCCAATAGCATTTCAGACCACTCTCTCTCCCAGAGGACTGAGATTTATTGCCCATTGGACCAGTCTGGCTGCCAGAAACTAAAAAGAACTTGGCAGTGGAGAGGGAAAGAGTAGCATAAACGCTTTTCAACGTTACAAAATGTCTATGTATACTCAACACGAGGGATGTTAGAAGTGAAGTTGAATATTGGACATGAGTATGGTCCAATTGAAAGTTGGTGTTTGTCTCCATCAGCATTCGGTCATATTGGTTCAAAGCCTATGTGTTTTGATCTTAATACGCACCAGTACAGTGTAGGCTATTCTTGTGGTGTGTGAGAAATAGTTTTTACCACTAACTCACATGCTCCTTCTTCTCTCCTGTTTCCTCCAGAATTATTACCAAAATAAGCTGAGACTGGCTCTGATTGGCCAGAGCCTGTTTGGACAGGAGGTGTACACCAACCTACGGAAGCAGGGCCATAAGGTGGTGGGCGTGTTCACTGTGCCAGATAGGGATGGCAAGGCAGACCCTCTGGGTAAGTATTGACACGCTGGTGATGACTCGTCTCTCTCGACTCAGTGAATGAATATTGCAGCAAAGCATTTATGGAAGTGGTATGCTTACATCCTCATCAGAGCATGCCACATTGTTACCATCTGCATGGCCTCAGTCATGACCCAGTCCGTCCTCTCCCAGACTCCCACGGTCTAACTGAGTTAGTGGAGTTTGTGGAAATGATTCCTCCCAGTCACTTTTCTAAATGAGATGCAATGGCTTCCGTGGTGTCCCTGATGATCTGACTGCCCCTGTCAGCGAGGGAGGTAGACCCGTGTTGACTCTGTAAGGCTCCTGTACAAAGACCTTTATGCCCAGCGTTAGCCCCGGGACTGTGGGCCCATTGATTTAGTAGGGAGAGGCCCTGAGTCGACGCAGAGGAGCAGCAGTGAGGTGAAAAGTCTGCCGCCATCTGTCGCTGCGGCTGGTTTGATATGATGCACAGTATTTTATCCAGCAGGCATCAGCTGAGACGGCAAGGCTCCCTGTTCTGTGCTTCTCCCCCTTTCTCTTTCTATCTCTGCTTTGCTCTATCCTCTCACTATAGAGTGAATAACTGACTAGATGGGACAATATCCTTTATTTCACGCCACTGCGTCCTTGCTAAGCAAACAAACAACCACACACAGGGGAGAAACACACCCCTGACCAAACCCTGTTAGTCCCTATTACCCTGATTTAGCCTAAATTCAGTTCATTCTGAAGAAGAGGCTGGTGGGAGAAGCTATAGGAGGACAGGCTCATTGCAATGACTGGAATGGAACGGTAACAAACACAGGAAACATATTGAAACCACGTTTGACTTTGTTCCACTTATTCCATTCCAACCATTACAGTGACCCTGTCCTCCTATAACTACTCCCACCATCCTCCTCTGCTCTGCAGTGAAGTTAAACAGCGGCCCACTCACAGTCGTCGGAAACCTCTTTGTTTACCTAGCCGTGGATACGATCCCATGCAACAATATGATTAAAACATTGTTTCACATTTGCCGGTTATTCTTGGGCAAAGTATTTAACAGAAACACGGAATGTTTACTTGACAATGTAATGGATTATGTCACATCTACCCAGCATCGCAGATGTCATGATTACCTAGCAAGTCAAGGTAAAATATGAACAATAGAGTTAGATAAAGCCAGAAGAATAATGTGCTATAGCCACCAGTCCTGCATGTTTTCATGGTCAACATTCACTTCCTGTTAAGTTGTGTCAACGTCCCGACATCAGCTTTAGCTGTCCTGCTACAGAGCTTTTTGATGTTGGGATGCCCGCACATCACTCGAACGTAGCGTTGGATGGTAAACAGAAACTCTCTATTAGCCTAACCGTCTGTGAGTCAAACAGCCTCTAACACTTCACTTATTGCCATGACATGAAGCATGGCCTTCTAGTACTATGAGGCTACTACCATGCTTAGCACCCATATTAGGACAGCTGGCTGGATGAGGCCAACAACTCCATGTGTCAAGCCCCCTGTCCTGTCCCACCCCTCCCATCAGCGTGTGTGTGTGTGTGATTTCATTTGTGTGGAGCAGGTGGGGCCAAAGTGTGGGTTTCATGTAACCGTAACCCTGGTAGGGTAGTGGAGCAGGCTGTGTCCTGGAACTGGTTGGAACTGGGGAAGACCGGAACACCCACACACACCAGGGTTGGCGTCAATTTGGGAATTTCTGAATTTAATTTAATTCAAACAGTGAATTTGAATTGGCCACACACCACATGAAGCAGAATTTGATTTGAATTTAATTCAAAGCAATTCAACTGAGCCGTGAAACAGTCTCATTCATATCAGACGTCTTTTATCAACAGGATATGCTACTTATTAATGCAAAGAATTCACATACCATTTCAAATATTAGTTTGATTATAACTCAAAGATGTCAAACACTATTTTTCATTGTCATGAGATGCTAGATTGTTCCCTTCCATACTCCAGTATTTGATCTAATGCAATGTATTTTTTTCTGATATTTAAAAAATACTAAGAAAATTATGAATTATTATAGACAACCCACAACAATGTCTTAGAATATATCCAGACCACTAATTATTTTTAATTGTTTTAGGAGAATGTTTCAACCTTATGCTACATGGTAGTGGTAACCATACATTATATCAAAATAAACATTACTATGGTAATGTGTAGAATAAATAATCAATTTGAATTTCATTTCATTAAATTATACTTCAAGTGTGCTTGACTTCTGAAATAGGCCTACACAGGGTCACTGCTGTCGACACTATGACGCTATGGAGACGGTCAAATGCAGAGGCACATGTGGTCATTTCAGCTGTTGTCAATACGTATTCAAATTCTATTCAAATTCTGCTTCATATGGGGTGTGGCCAATTCAAGAATTTAATTGAAATTAAAGAGCAATTCGGAACTCAATTCAGAATTAACCCCAACCCTGACGCACACCCAGATAACGGTCACACAGATAAACTGAGATACACACTCACATACTGTACTCTGTACAAAAGGAAAAACTAGTCTAAACTAGCAGAGAGAAAATATAGAGATGTTGTAATGTTCTATCATTCCTGCATTCCTGACTATCTTTATGATTACCTCTCAATTTACAAGATAAAGAATTCAATATTTGTCAAAGTCATCAAATCTCTGTTACTCCCCCCCCACCCCACCAGCGGTAGTGGCGGAGAAGGACGGGACGCCGGTCTTTAAGTTCCCGCGGTGGCGTGTCAAAGGGAAGCCCATCCCGGAAGTGGTGGAGGCCTACAAGGCGGTGGGGGCTGAGCTCAACGTCATGCCCTTCTGCTCCCAGTTCATCCCCATGAACGTGATCGACCACCCGGCCCACGGTTCCATCATCTACCACCCCTCCATCCTGCCCCTGCACCGCGGGGCCTCCGCCATCAACTGGTGAGGGAGGGAAGAAGAAAGGGTTTTAAAATAGAGAGGATTAAGGTTTATAGGCATGTGTGGTGGGGTAGTTGGGTTTGTGTCTCTGTCAATCTCTGCCTGTCTCTGTCTGAAGTGAAGAAACTTGACCACGAAGTTGATAGGTTAAGGGTTAGCCTGTCAAGGGGTCTGTGGGTGAGCCAGGCCTAAACTGACCACCAGAGAAGACAAGTGTGCTTGACTCCTGAAATAGGCCTACACAGGATCACTGCTGTAGACACTTTGACCCTATGGAGACGGTTAAGTGCAGAGTCACGTGGTAACGAGCTGTTGTCAATACGTATTCGTGACCAGTGTAAAGTCTTTAGTATGTGCCTTGCCCATATAGTTAAACACATGCTGGAGATCTGAGTAGGAGTTAGAGGTGCTATCTAACTAGTCTGGTTTGGGGATGAACTGTTTGTAATGTGTTTGGCTGAGTACAGTTTGTCTTATCTTTTTCCTACCCTTATCTGTTCTCGGTTCCTGTTATCCGTGTTGGGTGTGTGTGTGTGAACAGCTATGTGGATTTAGCCAATATTTGACACTGATCTGTGTCTGAGCTTTGTGATTGACATAAATTCACTGAAAGCCTGCACAATAATGTTAACGTTATTGCACTTTTCAGGTAGCTAATAGCTTAATCACTGATCTAGCAGCATTAACTATGTGTTGAAATCCTGCTGCTGCTGGAGTATTTTGCTATGACAATACCGGTCAAAACATGTGTCACGGTTTAGTTCCTGGTTTTATGCATGACCAGATTCCATGATTGACCTGCTCCATATGGTTCCTATGTATGACCCTGTTTCTGTGTACATCCCAGTTCCTATGTAGGACCCTGTTTCTGTGTACATCCCAGTTCCTATGTAGGACCCTGTTTCTGTGTGCATCCCAGTTCCTATGTAGGACCCTGTTTCTGTGTACATCTCAGTTCCTATGTAGGACCCTGTTTCTGTGTACATCCCAGTTCCTATGTAGGACCCTGTTTCTGTGTGCATCCCAGTTCCTATGTAGGACCCTGTTTCTGTGTACATCCCAGTTCCTATGTAGGACCCTGTTTCTGTGTACATCTCAGTTCCTATGTAGGACCCTGTTTCTGTGTACATCCCAGTTCCTATGTAGGACCCTGTTTCTGTGTACATCTCAGTTCCTATGTAGGACCCTGTTTCTGTGTGCATCCCAGTTCCTATGTAGGACCCTGTTTCTGTGTACATCCCAGTTCCTATGTAGGACCCTGTTTCTGTGTACATCCCAGTTCCTATGTAGGACCCTGTTTCTGTGTACATCCCAGTTCCTATGTAGGACCCTGTTTCTGTGTACATCTCAGTTCCTATGTAGGACCCTGTTTCTGTGTACATCCCAGTTCCTATGTAGGACCCTGTTTCTGTGTGCATCCCAGTTCCTATGTAGGACCCTGTTTCTGTGTACATCTCAGTTCCTATGTAGGACCCTGTTTCTGTGTACATCCCAGTTCCTATGTATGACCGTGGTATGCATGTGTTCTGACCGTTGGTTCTGTGTCTGACCTGGTTCTGTGTCCTCCTCAGGACTCTGATCCAGGGAGATAAGAAGGCTGGGTTCTCCATCTTCTGGGCTGATGATGGTCTGGACACGGGTCCCATCCTGCTCCAGAGAGAGTGTCCTGTGGAACCCAACGACACGGTGGACTCCCTCTACAATCGCTTCCTCTTTCCAGAGGGCATCAAGGCCATGGTAACCATAACAACGCGCCATCATCGGATCACAGTCAGGATAAAACATAACACAGTCCAATTTCTGTAACACGTAACACACTGACATCGCTTGGGGGTTGGTGTGTTCTTGTGGTGCAGGTGGAGTCAGTGCAGCTGATCGCTGATGGGAAGGCCAGACGCGTCCCCCAGACGGAGGAGGGGGCCAGCTACGAGGGTATCCAGAAGAAGTCCAACTCCAAGGTGAGATACTGAATGTGGGTGTGGAACATCAACAGCGAGAGACACTGCCTACAGCGTCACCTGGTTAAGGCTGTTTGTAGGGAATGAAGGAAACTAAGTCAAATATCATGTTAGCATAATAAACAGCCAACTGTTTGGCCTCCCCCTGATTCCTAGAAAATGAATATTTTCTTCCTCGCCCTCCATCTTCTTCCTCTCCTCCAGGTCAACCTCGCCCAGCCGGCAGAGGCTATCCACAACTGGATCCGTGGCCACGACAAAGTCCCCGGGGCGTGGACGGTCATTGATGGTCAGGTGTGTTCCCTAAAACACACACTTGCACACACAATTACATTTACAGTCTGTGTATGAACAGTACGTAGTGTTCTGTTTCTGTATTACTGTGTGTGTGTGTGTACTCTTGGCAGTATGTCAATCGAACCCGTGTCCTCTCTCTCCTTAGGCTGTGACTCTGTACGGGTCGTCCATGCTGGGAGAGTCGGTGCCAGCCGGTCAGCCCCTGGAGATGGAGGGGGCGGCCCAAGCTGGTGTCGTCACCAAGAACGGCCTGGTTCTGTACGGGTCAGATAGCAAAGCGGTGAGTCACGGAAAATGAGATCAATGGGAAATGAACAAGGAAATGTCCAGCCAAGTGTCTAGTGGCAACCTTGTTGGCTTTATTGCCTGTGCTGTAACATGGAGCACTATATCTATCAGCCTCCGATGGCTTCTAATGTTCATTTTGTGAATGATTTCTCCAGTTTAGTCATTAAGACATAGCTCAGGCCTAACCCTAACTATTTGTTGCCTCTCCTCCTTCTCCCTCTCCTCACCCTCTCCCTCCTCTGGTTCCTCCACAGCTGATGGTGAAGAACCTGCAGTTTGAGGATGGTAAGATGATCTCTGCTGCTAAGTACTTCTCTTCAGGAGACACCGCCCGCGTGGAGCTGACTGATGACGAGAAGAAGATAGCAGAGGAGATACGAGTATGTTTCTCATTGTGTCTCTGAAGGCTGCCACATAGCCACGTGTGATAGTTTGACTCTACCACAACAGAATCTGTTACTCAGTATGCCGCCATGTTGTAAACGCATGATTCAGATAGAAGCTGTTCAACTAGCACCACTGATTCAGTGTGTTGCCGCTTCAGGACATCTGGAAAGGCATTCTGAGCAACGTTGCTGCCATTGAGGAAACCACAGACTTCTTCAAGTCAGGAGCTGCTTCTATGGACGTGGTCAGGTGAGTGTTTCACTGGCCTTGGCCTGGTTTAACCCTTCAGTTCCCTCACTTGACCTAAAGTTTTTTTGTTATGTATTTTATTATCAGTGACCGGATTTTGATCATCAGGGTGACTTTTGTGACCCCATTGTACCTGAGTGACATATTCTCCTATGACCTGACGTAATCTCACTATGACCCTTCATAAACTCTGCTATATCCCCATCCTCTCCCCAGGCTGGTGGAGGAGATCAAGCAGAAGTGTGCAGGGTTGCAGCTGCAGAATGAGGACGTGTACATGGCCACCACCTTCCAGGACTTCATCCAGATGTTTGTGAGAAGGCTGAGGGGGGAGGACCAGGAGGAGGAGATGGTCATCGACTATGTGAGTCAGACAAACAACTGTCATACAGTAGCCTGGTCCCAGATCAGTTTGTGCTGTCTTGCCAACTCCTATGGTCAGTTGTGCAACAATGTTCATAGGAGTTGGCAAAGGCACCACAATTAATGACCATATGAGTTGGCAATACAGTACAAACTGATCTGGGACCAGGCTAGTCATACAGAGCACAGATGGTGTTATTATTGATGATGATGAGAAACATACTGTTTCCCACTCGCCTTCCAAGTGTTTATATCACACATATACACATATACACGAGACACCGTTGGATCTGTAATTTGTCTTTGACGTGTAATGTTATGCCACTGTCACGGTTTGGTTCCCAGGCAACTAAAGACGTCAACAACATGACGGTGAAGATGCCTTGGCAGTGTTTCATCAATGGCAAGTTTGAGGACGCAGAGAACGGCAAGACCGCCGATACCATCAACCCTGCCGATGGCTCTGTGAGTTGTAATGCAATACAAACAGATACACCTGAACACACACACACACACACACATCCTTAGATATACACTCTCACATACACACTGATATACATACTTGTGGACATTGTTGTATTGGTACTTCATTAAATATGAACCCTTTTCCCTAGGTGATCTGTAAGGTAGCCTACGCGTCAGTGGGAGATGTGGACCGGGCGGTAGCAGCAGCCAAAGAGGCCTTTGAGGTTGGTCCCTGGGGCAGGATGAACCCTAGAGATCGTGGCACCCTGCTGTACAAGTGAGCACCAAGCCTACAGCGCCTCCTAGAGGCTTGGCGGAGATCTGCCTCGACTCATTATGGAGTATAGTTACTATCAGGGAACTTGTTTATATAGTGCAGATTTATATCCATTTATTTTTATTTTATTTCACCTTTATTTAACCTGGTAGGCTAGTTGAGAACAAGTTCTCATTTGCAACTGCGACCTGGCCAAGATAAAGCATAGCAGTGTGAACAGACAACAACACTGAGTTACACATGGAATAAACAATTAACAAGTCAATAACACAGTAGAAAAAAAAGAAAAAAAGGGGAGTCTATATACACTGTGTGCAAAAGGCATGAGGAGGTAGGCGAATAATTACAATTACGCTGATTAACACTGGAGTGATAAATGATCAGATGGTCATGTACAGGTAGAGATATTGGTGTGCAAAAGAGCAGAAAAGTAAATACATAAAAACAGTATGGGGATGAGGTAGGTGAAAATGGGTGGGCTATTTACCAGTAGACTATGTACAGCTGCAGCGATCGGTTAGCTGCTCAGATAGCAGATGTTTGAAGTTGGTGAGGGAGATAAAAGTCTCCAACTTCAGGGATTTTTGCAATTCGTTCCAGTCACAGGCAGCAGAGTACTGGAACGAAAGGTGGCCAAATGAGGTGTTGGCTTTAGGGATGATCAGTGAGATACACCTGCTGGAGCGCGTGCTACGGATGGGTGTTGCCATCGTGACCAGTGAACTGAGATAAGGCGGAGCTTTACCTGGCATGGACTTGTAGATGACCTGGAGCCAGTGGGTTTGGCGACGAATATGTAGCGAGGGCCAGCCGACTAGAGCATACAAGTCGCAGTGGTGGGTGGTATAAGGTGCTTTAGTGACAAAACAACAATAATATATACAACAATAATATATTTTGAGGACAAAGACTACCAGTGGACCCTCTTGTTGACCTCCTCTCCCTACCAGGCTGGCTGACCTGATGGAGGAGCACCAGGAGGAGTTGGCCACCATAGAGTCCATAGACTCTGGAGCTGTCTACACCCTGGCCCTGAAGACCCACGTAGGCATGTCCATCCAGACCTTCCGCTACTTTGCCGGCTGGTGCGATAAGATCCAGGTACAGTTTCACCTGCATGGACCAGATATGTGAAATAAACTCAGCAAAAAAAGAAACGTCCCTTTTTCAGGACCCTGTCTTTCAGAGATCATTCGTAAAAATCCAAATAACTTCACAGATCTTCATTGTAAAGGGTTTAAACACTGTTTCCCATGCTTGTTCAATGAGCCATAAACAATTAATGAACATGCACCTGTGGAACGGTCGTTAAGACACTAACAGCTTACAGACGGTAAGCAATTAAGGTCACAATTATGAAAACTTAGGACACTAAAGAGGCCTTTCTACAAAACCTGAACAACACAAAAGGAAAGATGCACAGGGTCCCTGCTCATCTGTGTGAATGTTCCTTAAACACGCTGCAAGGAGACATGAGGACTGCAGATGTGGCCAGTGCAATAAATTGCAATGTCCGTACTGTGAGATGCCTAAGACAGATGCTACAGGGAGACAGGATAGACAGCTGATCGTCCTCGCAGTGACAGACCACGTGTAACAACACCATTGCCATTATCGGTACATCCGAACATCACACCTGCGGGACAGGTACAGGATGGCAACAACAACTGTCCGAGTTACATCAGGAACGCACAATCCCTCCAGTGCACAAACTGTCCGCAATAGCATGAGAGTGGCTGGACTGAGGGCTTGTAGGCCTGTTGTAAGGCAGGTCCTCACCAGACATCTCCGGCAACAACGTTGCCTTTGGGCACAAACCCACCATCGCTGGAACAGACAGGACTGGCAAAAGGGCTCTTCACTGACAAGTTGTGGTTTTGTCTCACCAGGGGTGATGGTTGGATTCATATTTATGGTTGAAGGAATGAGCGTTACACCAAGGCCTGTACTCTGGAGCAGGATCGATTTGGAGGTGGAGGGTCCGTCATGATCTGGGGAAGTGTGTCACAGCATCATCGGACTGAGCTTGTTGTCTTTGCAGGCAATCTCAACGCTGTGCGTTACAGGGAAGACATCCTCCTCCCTCATGTGGTACCCTTCCTGCAGGCTCATCCTGACATGACCCTCCAGCATGGCGATGCCATCAGCCATACTGCTCGTTCTGTTCGTGATTTCCTGCAAGACAGGAATGTCAGTGTTCTGCCATGGCCAGCGAAGAGCCCGGATCTCAATCCCATTGAGCACGTCTGGGACCTGTTGAATCGGAGGGTGAGGGCTAGGGCCATTCCCCCCAGAAATGTCCGGGAACTTGCAAGTGCCTTGGTGGAAGAGTGGTGTAACATCTGGTAAATCTGGTGCAGTCCATGAGGAGATGTACTACAGTACTTCATGCAGCTGGTGGCCACACCAGATATTGACTGTTACTTTTGATTTGAGCCCCCCCCCCCCTTTGTTCAGGGACACATTATTACATTTCTGTATGTCTGTGGAACTTGTTCTGTTTATGTCTCAGTTGTTGAATCTTATTATGTTTATACAAATATGTACACATGTTAAGTTTGCTGAAAATAAACGCAGTTGACAGTGAGGACGTTTCTTTTTTTGTTTGGAGTGTTTTATAAAGATGTTTGCAGGGTTTTGTATGATGAAACTGGCTCCACTTCTTTTTCATTCACATGTCCTTGTTTGCCAAATCCTGACTTAGTTATCTAGATCTTTTTCAGTGATCTAGTAGTCTATGCATATCTTCTATTACATCATGTCTGCTGCAGGGCAAGACGATACCCATCAACCAGGCCAGGCCCAATCGCAATCTGACCTTCACCAAGAAGGAACCTCTGGGGTAAGGGGTCAGAGTTCACATACAACTCTACCAGGAAATATCAATATGTATTTAGATATGCACATGATTCATGAGTAGTGGTTTTAGTTTGAGCATTGGTTGTAGTAACCACTGCATTTGTCTGACCTGAGGCACCCGTTCATGGTGAGTGTTGTGTCTTTCCTGGGTGCCAGTGTGTGTGCCATCGTCATTCCCTGGAACTACCCACTCATGATGCTGGCATGGAAGAGTGCCGCTTGCCTCGCTGCTGGAAACACACTGGTCCTGAAACCTGCACAGGTGAGAACACACACGCCTGCGAACGTTGCGACAGATTCAGTCATAGATTTTATACCAGCAGGTGAACAACTTATGTAACACAGCAGTCACACACGTCTCGACCTAACGTAACCTTTCTCTGCAGGCCAACATGTTAAAATAGCCTCTCCAGCACTGCACATTGCTGAACCACATATGTGAATATCAAATGTCATTTCATTCACTTGAAGAGATTCCCGTGTCCACAGCAAGGAACGTGCTTCACTCACTTTCTGCTCTCGTCCAAAAGGTAACTCCTCTGTCAGCCCTGAAGTTTGCTGAGCTGACTGTGAAGGCTGGCATTCCCAAGGGAGTCATCAACATCATACCTGGCTCAGGTAACAGGACGCAAGGGAGCAAGGGCTTGTGGGAAGGGAGAGGTCCTCCAGGAGATCTGTGGGTGACTTATTAGATAAGGTTTTTGATTCTAATCTTTTTCTGTTTAACTCACTCCCTCTACCACCCTCTCTCCCTCATCTCTACTACCCTTTCTCCCCCTGCTGCCCTCACTCCTTTCTCTCTCTCTACCTCCCTATCCCCCATCTCTAATAGGTGGGATGGTGGGACAGCGCATGTCTGACCACCCTGACATCCGTAAACTGGGCTTCACAGGCTCCACCCCAATCGGCAAACAGATCATGAAAAGGTACAGTAGGGGGCCGGGACCCCACTTATTCCTGATTGGCTGATATTGAGCTACTTCCTGCTCATGCTTGCGTGTCATTTCCTGTTGCAGCTGTGCGCTGAGTAACCTGAAGAAGGTTTCTCTGGAGCTGGGAGGGAAGTCTCCACTCATCATCTTCAGCGACTGTGACATGGACAAGGCTGTGCGCATGGTAAGAGAGAGAGAGAGAGAGAGAGAGAGAGAAAGAAAGAAAAGAGAGAGTAACTAAAGGAGAAGGACAAGAGGAGAGAGACTTCATACCTATGTCTTCGAATTTCTTCATCTGACCTGCTCTTATTATCATCATATTCCCTTCCCCTCCATCTCCCTTTCTGCAGGGTATGAGTTCTGTGTTCTTCAACAAAGGAGAGAACTGCATCGCTGCTGGACGCCTGTTCGTGGAGGAGTTCATACATGACGAGTACATCAGGAGAGTGGTGAGTATCCTGGACCCTCCCACAACAGTCCAAAACACACAATACACTTTTCCTCCTCCTCCCCTTCCACCGTTTCCTCCACCCCACAGCCACTGAGTCTCTGTGGCATAGCTCAAGGGTCTCTCAAGATCCCTTTCCTCGTCATAGACTTTGCATTCCTCCTCTTCCTCAGTCTCCCCTCCTCTTCCCCCATCAGGTGGAGGAGATAAAGAAAATGAAGGTGGGCGATCCTCTGCACCGCTCCACGGACCACGGGCCCCAGAACCACAAGGCCCACATGGACAAGCTGGTGGAGTACTGTGAGGTGGGCGTGAAGGAGGGCGCCACGCTGGTGTACGGGGGCAAGCAGGTGGACAGGCCAGGTAAACCCTTTTGAAGCAGTGTCTTTTCAATACTGTAGTATCACAGTATGCACTCATACCAAAGTAGCTATAGTAGAATAACCTGTGTTAAAATCAAATCAAGTTGTTTTAGTCGCATATGTTATTGCAGGTGCGAAATGCTTGTGCTCCAACAGTGCAGTAATATCTAACAGTACACACAAATCTAAAAGAATGGAATTAAGAAATATAGAAATATGAGCATTCTCAGAATCCAGAGTATATACTGTGTATGTATATATATATATATATATGAGTTGAAGTCGGAAGTTTACTTACACTTAGGTTGTCATTAAAACTCATTTTTCAACCACTCCACAAATTTATTGATAACAAACTATAGTTTTGGCAAGTCGGTTAGGACATCTACTTTGTGCATGACACAAGTCATTTTTCCAACAATTGTTTACAGACAGATTATTTAACATATAATTCCCTGTATCACAATTCCAGTGGGTCAGAAGTTTACATACACTAAGTTGACTGTGCCTTTAAACAGCTTGGAAAAATTCTGACAATGATGTCATGGCTTTAGAAGCTTCTGATAGGCTAACTGAAATAATTTGAGTCAATTGGAGGTGTACCTGTGGCTGTATTTCAAGGCCTACCTCTCTGCCTCTTTACTTGACTTCATGGGAAAATCAAAAGAAATCAGCCAAGACCTCAGAAAAATTTTAAAAAAAAGTCTGGTTCATCCTTGGGAGCAATTTCCAGACTTCTGAAGGTACCACGTTCATCTGTACAAACAATAGTACGCAAGTATAAACACCATGGGACCACGCAGCCATCATACCGCTCAGGAAGAAGACGCGTTCTGTCTCCTAGAGATGGACGTACTTTGGTGCGAAAATTGTAAATCAATCCCAGAACAACCGCAAAGGACCTTGTGAAGATGTTGGAGGTATCTATATCCACAGTAAACGAGTCCTATATCGACATAACCTGAAAGGCCGCTCAGCAAGGAAGAAGCCACTGCTCCAAAACCGCCATAAAAAAGCCAGACTACGGTTTGCAACTGCACATGGGGACAAAGATTGTACTTTTTGCAGAAATGTCCTCTGGTCTGATGTAACAAAAATAGAACTGTTGGCCTTAATGACCATTGTTATGTTTGGAGGAAAAAGGGTGAGGCTTGCAAGCCATCCCAACTGTGAAGCACGGGGTGGCAGCATCATGTTGTGGGGGTGCTTTGCTGCAGGAGGGACTGGTGCACTTCACAAAATAGATGGCAGCATGAGGATGGAAAATTATGTGGATATATTGAAGCAACATCTCAAAACATCAGTCAGGAAGTTAAAGCTTGGTCGCAAATGGGTCTTCCAAATTGACAATGACTCCAAGCATACTTCCGAAGTTGTGGCAAAATGGCTTAAGAACAACAAAGTCAAGTTATTGGAGTGGCCATCACAAAGCCCTGACTCCTCCTGTAGAAAATGTGTGGACAGAACTGAAAAAGCATGTGCGAGCAAGGAGGCCTACAAACCTGACTCAGTTACACCAGCTCTGTCTGGAGGAATGGGCCAAAATTCACCCAACTTATTGTGGGAAGCTTGTGGAAGGCTACCCAAACCGTTTGACCCAAGTTAACAATTTAAATGCAATACACGCAATTAGTATTTGGTAGTATGTAAACTTCTGACCCACTGGGAATGTGACGAAAGAAATAAAAGCTGAAATAAATCATTCTCTCTAGTAGTATTCTGACATTTCACATTCTTAAAATAAAGTAGTCATCCCAACTGACCTAAGACAGGACATTTTTACTAGGATTAAATGTCAGGAATTGTGAAACTGAGTCTAAATGCATTTGGCTATTTAAACTTCTGACTTCAACTGTATATGATGGGATGTATAGACATGGACAGACAGTATGTGGATATAATATGCAGTATATCTATAATATGTAGTATATACATAGGATAAAATATTATATTGTTACTGTAATTTAATTATACCAATATATTTTCATTAATTGAATTCCCTTAATCTATTTTATGAGAATTTATAAGATTCTTGTTTGCATAAAATAGACGGACACCAGTCTTATCAATAATAGTTAACAGAATTTTTGTCGGAGCGCGCTACCACGAGCAACAGTTTATATACAATAACACGACGTCATTTCATTGCTTCTAAAATGAATTCTCGACCGAGACAAAGGGAACTTTAAAAGTGAATTCAAAGTTCATTCCAACTCACTAACACATACACAAGACACACAACACAACTGAATTAACTTTTGACTCCTCACCATTATCGATCACCACTTAGCTGACAGTTCTAATTAACAGAAATCCTAGGAATGCACTCACTGTCTTATCTAAAACACCCCAGAGCTCATTTCGTCGGTTCAACCATAGGTTAACTACCTTTTTACTTGATCCAAAACCCATTATTTTCTTCCTAGTTGGAATGGTGTTCGTTAACTTTAATTACTCCTTGTCAACACAATTGGATGCCACTGTAAATGCAACGTTTCAGCCAACCACCATCATTATTGCTAACTACGCTGTGATGTGGTTTTCCTCCAGGGTTCTTCATGGAGCCCACACTGTTCATAGACGTGGAGGATCACATGTTCATCGCGAAAGAGGAGTCCTTTGGTCCCATCATGGTGGTGTCCAAGTTCAAAGACGGGTGCGTCTCCTCAGTCTTTAGAGAACAACCTTTCTTCATCACAGACCCAAGTAATAGAGCTCTTTGTGGTTCCCAACCCTGACCAACGTCTTTTCTTCTCCCCTTCTGACCTTCAGTGACATAGATGGCGTGCTAAGCAGAGCCAACGACACAGAGTTCGGCCTGGCGTCCGGCGTGTTCACACGTGACATCAGCAAGGCCATGTACGTGAGCGAGAGGCTGGACGCAGGGACTGTGTTCGTCAATACTTACAACAAGACCGACGTGGCCTCGCCGTTCGGCGGTTTCAAACAGTCCGGCTTCGGCAAAGACCTTGGTGAGTCTGGGGTTAATCATGTAACATTGGAATGTGGATCATATACTGATTTTTGTTGGTGGTCTGTCATAAATAGATTTCCATTTATTTTCCATTGTCTACCTTTCTTTTTCTTGAAACATAGTTCAAAGAAAATGGGCCTAGCTTTGAATAGCCTTGTGAGCCCAACATGCTTGATTAGAGTTTGACCAATTTAACTGTGCTTCTGTTCTGCAGGAGAGGATGCTCTTAACGAATACCTCAGGACCAAAGCAGTGACTGTGGAGTACTAAGGCAGCCAGCCACTCCTAATAAACTGTAACAACGACTGATCAATCAATCCACCTGATCACGACTCACCAGTCAGTCTCAATCAGGAGTCCAGCCTTGGCTTTGCTAACAGCAGGTGTGTGAGAGAGGAGACCTTTGATGGGTCGCTTCCCCTCTGCCACGACCTCGTCTCAAGGTGCCTACAGTTTTGAGCATTCTGTTCATTACGGACATATCAGGCGGTTTCCCCCACAGTTACAAAAGGGGAATGCACATATCAAACGCAGTGGTGGATTTCAGTATTCCGGAGCCAAGGTGGATTTGACTGGATCAACCCTCCTTTACTTTGAGTTAAGTTTTCGGTTCCTCCACTCATCATGAAAGAATATTTTGCTTTTCAAAAGCCGAGCGCTTCAGGCAATCTCCTCCTGCTCTGTCAGTCACACGTTTAATTTAAGCTCAAGCATGCAGGTTCAGATTTGTAGGTCATTTCTGCTCCGCAATGTCAGGTGCCACACTTTTGAAGATATCCATAAGTCCCTTAGTTAAATTGTAATTTGTAAATATTTTATAACAAAAGAAAAAACACTGAATAATTGGATATATTTTTGACATTGTATTTCTGTCAGAAAAGGAGCACTGTAGGTTACAACACTAGATAATGCACACCAACCTACCTGCCTGTTTTGGTAAAAAACTGAGGGATGGGGCTGGAGAAATCTAACTACTCAAATGTATAGACAGAGCTATGGAGCTTTGTTTACAAAAAAATTAAAACAAGCTTATTTGGGGTTAAACAGATGAACTAAGCTTATTAAGCATTTATGGTATATTCAAGAATAAATGGATGGGTACATATCAATTTAAGTCCAACAGTAAATGAACAAACTACAGATTGCCCCTTTAGGTTTAGTAAATAATATATTCATTGAAACAAGGTATTACATAAACGACCTTAGAAAGACTTGTTGATATACAAATACAATGGCTAACACTAAGAACATATACGTTCAAGATGATATTTTAATGAGCATCTTGAAAACTGCAGGGAAATCTGGTCTCTATGAAGATGTGGGAGACTCTTCCCCCCAAACCTTGTGCAAAAACCAGCCCCAATACAGCATTGTTTGTCTTCCAACATAAATGTTGTACAATGGTGAATAAACTCCTTGATTTCTTTCTTCATCCGTTGTCATGGTCTATACTTCCATTTTTCCTTTTAACCATATGCTGTGTCATTCACAACAACCTAGGATTTCATAACATTTTATTATGAAACACAGTATACAGTTTGTGCTTTTTGTTTCAGGAAAAATAATTCTGGGAAAAACTTTATAGCTCACAAACCTTGTGACCAACCATAACAGAATGCTGGGACTAAGCCTATCCATAACACAAATCAGACAGATATAATTAAGCATTTGGTACTGAAGATGAGAAATTTAGTCAAACACTTCTGCTTAAATACTTAATGTACACAAACAATATGATCTATTGAAAATGGATTTAATACAGATCTCTCTGCCATCAATATACCATCAAGCCGCTATGAACTTTAACCTTACAAGTATCCTAGGGTCATCAGATAAACAGGACATTATATGGCATATTCTTACTTCACAATCTTGAGAATGCACTCAATGCTTAGTCCCCATCTCAGTATGGCTCAAATAGCACTGAAACACATGTTGACATGATATTTGGCCCTTATAGTACAGACACCCACCTATGTAGACACCTATGTCCCCTTTATCCCTCACTGCAGCTGGTCTCCACCCACTGAAACACTGTTAATCCATTAGCCCTCCAGGACCATGTCCTCACTGACCCACGATCAGTTCTTATTGAATGGTTAATGGTTATGAAAAGGGCTTGGAGAAGGAGAACGGATCCCACATCAGTTGATTAGTATTACCAACGCATGTCAATATTCTACACTGCAACTGTCCCAGTAGTGTCTTTAGGGGCCTATGACAGCCTAATCCTCTTGTTTCTCCAGAACTTGGATATGAACCTTCTTTATCTGCCTCTGGCTGTTGCCAGGCAGTTTGAGGTTCTCCTCTGTGAGCTCGCTCTCCTCCTCAGAGTCTGAGTTGGCGTCGTTGTCCTGTGAAGACTCTCTGTCCGAGTCGCTGTCCGAACTACTGAGCTCCACCAGTGACACATCCTGATAGAGAGACAAGGGAATCAATGTCATCATCGACGACATAACACCATTTTTTAAAAATCGCAACATGGCAGTGTTCCCACAGTTTCTATACGTTTCCTTATATCAAAATAAGTCTCCAACCCCTACATCACTCACAAACTGAAAATATATGCGTACATTGTACAATAAATTGGTGAGAGGCTCAAATATCACGTTAATTTGTACATATCCACTGTATGCACTAACTGCAGCAAAGTTGGTTCCTGTTCCAGTCACGTGGGTCAAACAAAAACCACCTAATGATAGGTTGATGCAGGCAATGGCCGCAGGATGAAGTTGGTGAAGAGCAACTGCAGAAACTTGCAGTGGGCTGCAGTCAAAACGTCATGATCACATTATTTTTGTAAAGTTCACGCAGTCAACATGTAGGTACAAAGTCGGACAAATTTTATCCTGATAAATGCAACACACTTTGAAAGGCGACTTCACAAAAGTGATCACCTCGAACACGCCCAATGTCTCACTTGCAGGACAGAGTCAGCTATGTGCAAAGTAAACAGCAGAATCTGGAAGCCTTCCGCAAAAACCATTAGTGCGAAGCACAATCCCAAACTTCACAGTTGTTGCCCCGGGAGCTATGATCTTGCAGTAGAACTACAAAAAACCCAGCCGTGTACAAGCACATTGTTTTGTTGCACACTCATCTGTAGTACCTGCAGTTCAACCTGTTGATTGTGGCAATGTCATATCGCAGAGTCTCAGTTGAATTTAGCTGATGAAAACTAGAAGTGCCCTTTCTCTGCTCAGTTTGGGGCGGCAGGGTAGCCTAGTGGTTAGAGCGTTGGACTAGTAACTGAAAGGTTGCAAGTTCAAATCCCCAAGCTGACAAGGTACAAATCTGTCATTCTGCCCCTGAACAGGCAGTTGACACACTGTTCCATGGCCGTCATTGAAAATAAGAATTTGTTCTTAACTGACTTGCCTAGTAAAATAAAGGTTAAATTAAAAGTTTTTCCACAACATGTAATCTGAACAGCCACTAGTGGTCACTGTACCTCTTTTGGAGTGGGACCGTGAAAAGACAGATTAGCGGCTGTTCAGGCTACACAATAAGATAGGCCTGCTCGTGGTGTTCTGGCGTCACACTTCCCCTCGCTATAAAAAGACAGCCACACTAGACTCACCATCTCTATGACCTTTCCAGACTCCTCCACCCTCTCTATGTTATAGTGGCCCTCAGGTGCCTGCTCCATCTGCAACTTGAGCTTCTCATTGGCCTGGGCCATCTGGGGCAGAAAGCTCTGCAGTCTGTCCAGAACTGAAACACGACACACAGTTGTATGTACGTAACTACACACGTAGCAATCTGCTGAACATATTTAGCAAGCTAGCCAATCTACAAACAAACGCCAGAAATATTTTTAACTCACCACTACTTCTTGGGACCCTCTCGGTCTGCAAAGACCTGCCAGCCTTGGGCCCCTTCGACTTGAGGAGAAGCTTGTCATGAAGACCTATGTACAAGGACACCGAAATGTTACATCTGACCACGTTGATGTGTTCATGCTAACAGTGGAGGATACTGAGGGAAGGTCGGCTCATAATAATGGCCAGAATGGAGTGAATTGTATAAAACACATGTTTTTTCCATTCCAAACATTATGATCCATCCTCCCCTCAGCAGCCTCCACTGGAACATAATGTTGTTAAGAGTTTGTGCATGTAGCTAGGATAGCTAACAGGCTAAACAACTCCTCAGATAAATCAGTTACGGGAAAAGGATCAAACCTCCTCCGTTGCCACACGCGAGCAAGTCTTGTGAGCTTGTTTTGTTGTTCAAATGTAACTCCATTTCGTCGTTGTGTGATACTTTTGCTTCAACATGTGTGCTGCCGCTGTTTTGCGCTTGCTTCGGCAACGTGAGAGTTTACTTCCGGTGTCAGGAACGCCGACGACGTTTCAAAATAAAAGTCCCTGACTTTCGTATCAGGTTAGGAGAATTAACGTAGCAGGTATATGAGGATTTAAAAAAAACACGTTTTATTGTCACACACACGTGATAGGTGCAGTGAAATGTGTTGCTTTTAAACAGCGTCAGCCATAGTAGTATGGTGCCCGAGAGAACAGTGAAAGATTGTTCACTTTGTCGGCTCGGCTATTCATTGGTTTGGATTAGGGTTAGGGTTAGCTAAAATGCACACAAAAAAAATCAACGTTTGACATTAATTGACATTAAAAAAAATAAAAAAAACATCCCTCAGATTACATAGTAACAGAAAAAGTGTCTGTACTTTAGAATAATATTATAATGTCATATTTGACGTTTTAAGTAATGTGGTCTGTCCCAACTGACTTTTATGTACAGTGGTTTTTGTATGTGTTATTGTCTGACTTTAATAATTTGTCTGTTTTTGTCAATCAAATAAGTATTTAAAAAAATAAAAATAAAGATTTTTTTGCTTAAAAAATTATTTGTCTGTGTTCTAATTTCATGGTCAAGATCATGACATTGATGGTAAAAGGAAATTATCTAGCTATAGTTTTACAATTTGTCAACTACTTTTTTATGTTTATTTTTTTATTTTTTTGGTGATACAATTTGATTAATTATATTAACTCCAAATGATTGGTCACTACTGTCTGTATTTATCTATATCATGAATACTCTTATTATAATGTACTACATTTAATATGATTATTGGGAGAACTGGCATCTTTTATTAAACCTGACATTTATAGAGCATCGGCAGTGTGAGTGTTGCAATTTGTGCAATGAAAGCTTTTAGAGCTTTATGATGTTGTGAATAACATCAGGCTGAGAAGGTTCAGGCAAACAAATCAAATATTATTATTAAGTCCTTTTTACATCAGCAGATACAAGTGCTAACAAGTGCTTATACAGAAACCCAGCCTAAAACCCAAAACTGCAAGCAATACAGATGTAGAAGCACAGTGGCTAGGAAAAACTCCCTAGAAAGGCATGAGCCTAGGAAACCTAGAGAGAGAGAGAGAGAGAGAGAGAGAGAGAGAGAGAGCTGCCCGTCCAAGAAGGCTCAAAGTCATTGGTCACAGATAAAATGACATCAAATCACGTTATATGTACAGTAGCTTTGATTGAACTAATCATGTCATCATCATACTTTCGAAATCTTAGCTAGCAGTCATCATCATGAATCAAGTAAACAATCTACTGGCAAATCCTTTTTAATCCTTGTCGTGTGAAGAGAAATAATGGCTCATTGGCCATTGGACAGAAAGATTACACAACAAGTTAGAAATCGCTAATTCAACAATGAGTAGTTTGGAAGGAATCAGTGACAATGGCTAACTTCAAGCATTGCAAAGAAATTACTAGCCTGCTATTCAGCGGAGTGGCTGTGTGGTCCCAAATCTGGGATTAAGTGGCTCTTTTCCAAGTTTAAAATGATAAACATTCAACATTGGCCATGCTGTCAATGAAGCATGAGTTGTGCTTCAACTGTTAACACAGAACTGCGAAAACTTGACTTTAATGAGTTCAAGACAACTGGGAAGTCAGGAATAAACAAGCTCCAACTGGGAAAATACGTTTTGAACGGTCATCCAACTCGGAATTATAAATCTGGCCTCTTTCTAGAGCTACGACCTGAAGATCAATGGATTCGACCTTGTTTTTTCCGGGTTCCCAGTTGTTTTGAAATAACCATAAATCCAGAGAATGCCAGACTTTGATGACAAAATTTGCCCATGAAGGACCACCGAGCCACCTTCCTGTTCAAGTGAGCACAGCACAACAAGGTGAGTCCAAAAATGTATTGTATGCTGCTGCATAAATTATGTAATATGCCAGGGAGATATGTATACCAGAGCTAAGAAAGTAATACTAAGTGTATGTTGTGTAGTAAGATGTTAGTAGCCCATGTGCCTCACCCTAATAATTTGGTCTATTTACACCTCTTAATTTCCCCTACTGTTCTGACTTGGTGGTGCACAAGTAGCCTATAACCCCGGGGCGGCAGCGTAGCCTAGTAGTTAGAGCGTTGGACTAGTAACCAAAAGGTTGCAAGATCGAATCCCTGAGGTGACAAGGTATAAAATCTGTCGTTCTGGACCTAAACAAGGCAGTTAACCCACTGTTCCTAGGCCGTCATTGAAAATAAGAATTTGTTGCGACTTGGCCAAGATGAAGCATAGCAGTGTGAATAGACAACAACACAGAGTTACACATGGAGTAAACAATAAACAAGTCAATAACACCGTATAATATATATTTTTTAAGTCTATATACATTGTGTGCAAAAGGCATGAGGAGGTAGGTGAATAATTACAATTTTGCAGATTAATACTGGAGTGATAAATGATCAGATGGTCATGTGCAGGTAGAGATACTGGTGTGCAAAAGAGCAGAAAAGTAAATATATAAAAACAGTATGGGGATGAGGTAGGTAAATTGGGTGGGCTATATACCGATGGACTATGTACAGCTGCAGCGATCGGTTAGCTGCTCAGATAGCAGCTGTTTAAAGTTGATGAGGGAGATGAAAGTCTCCAACTTCAGCGATTTTTGCAATTCGTTCCAGTCACAGGCAGCAGAGAACTGGAAGGAAAGGCGGCCAAATGAGGTGTCTGCTTTAGGGATGATCAGTGAGATACACCTGCTGGAGCGTGTGCTACGGGTGGGTGTTCCCATCATGACCAGTGAACTGAGATAAGGAGATAAGTTAAATAAAGGTTAAAAAAAATAAAAACCTGTTTTAGAGAAATGTAATCATCTAATATTGTAAGAGATTTCATTGCCTGCTTATGGGCATCCCCTTTATTTATCCTACAGTCCTGGCTTGGTGTACCGGGAGAACACTGTAAGAACAGCCCATGTTCTAAATTCTGTCTCTGAACATTTCAAAAGTGCTAAAGGAAGGTGACTACATCCGTCCTGGCTCGCTCATTAATGTCTTAATCAAAATTACGGATTGCCTCTTATCCGCTTGTTGTCCCCTTATGCCATAGTTTGTACATCTCAATTGTCATTAAAAACCACATTTATTTAAGCAAGTCAGCCATATCAGCTATGTTTTTTTTAAAGGAAGTAAATGAGGCTGAATTAACTGTTTTGTTGCCAGACACGGGTCCGCTGATAGCCAGGTGTAGCAGTGGTAAGATGTTGGGACTGCTGTTGGGACAGCTTTATATAGGCCGTTTGTGGGGACCGTTTGTCACCGTTATAGTACAATTAATGTATTGTTTAGTGTTGTGTAGTGGCTTTGCTAGCATGCATCCCAGTTTTATATATATTTTTTTGCCACAGTGGGCATAGAGATCCTACTAAATTACTAGAGGGGCTATATTCTATGTCATATTCTATGGCTTTTACCTATGCAGGAAAATAAAAGGCATGCAATATATCAGAAATTGTGTAATAAAATATTGTCACCCCAAAATATTGTTGTATAATTATAAATACAGTTATGAAGCTTTTATACACTTGTTCTGTTTAAATAGCCTCCAAAATATATGTAAACAGAGCATAAATGTCTTAAATGTTGTTTTCTTGGAAAGCTGTGAGTGTTATTATATAATACAATATCAGTAGGCCTACTTGTTGCATTTAGAATTTGTCTAAGTCCTATCATCAACTGATTGAGCTCAGTTGGTAGAGCATGGCGCTTGCAGTGTTCGATTCCCACCGGAAACCAATACGAAAAACAGTAGTAAATGTATACACTCAATAAGTCGCTCTGGATAAGAGCATCTGCTCAATGACTAAAATGTCATTTCAGCCAGTGTATGGCTGTGGATTGACTGCATTGTTTAAATGGAATGCTGGTATATTCGCAGTTAATTCAAAAAAATGATAGACTCATTCCTCTAAAACTGGCTGGCATTCCTCTAACAAACATGCAGTGCATATACGGTTCAAATTCATTGTTTTACACAATATCTTATCACAGCAGTGGCGAACCATGGTTGATTTACTCCCTTACAAAAATGGCTGACATTTTAGACCATCAGAAGAAGGTTGATGGCGATTGGTGACTCACAAATTTCCCAGTATGCACTGCAAATCGGTCATTTTTATGGGTGGGATGTTCTGAGAGGCGTTGCCGCACTAGAAGCGAGTAGATTTTTAACCTCCGCAGCCAAGCAAGAGTTCATACAAACGCATTTGCAGCCGCCTACAGTGAACTTCTTGTCAATTTAATCGGAACCTTTCATTATGGCCAACTACATTCATGTACCCGACGAGGCGCCCGCTGTACCCAAAATAGATGTCACATTAGACGAGAACGATTACAGATCTGGTGCATTGAGACTAATCAAGGAACTGAGACCGTTCTGGAAACCATCCGAGGTCAAAATGAAGGTATTACATTTGGCACATTCAAAGTATTCATTTCTAATATGTTTCTACGATGACCGTAAGAGACTAGTCAGTCGTCATCTGTCGCATACTGCTTACCAGGCAGCTATTACATAATTCTGAAACTGGAGTGTTGCGCTTTTTTAAATAGAAGCTGCGTCAACTTGCTAGCTAGCAACAGTGTAGCATTCAAGCCAGCCGATTGACGAATGTATCGAGGCAGTAGAATTCATAGGCCTTTTGCTTGACGTAGTTCGCCTGATCTTGTAAGCTCAGTAACTCACTGTCCGTTCTGTATCACGTCAGGAGATTGCAACAAAGTATCTATCAAATTCAAGGATATTATAGGCGTCATCATGCACAAAACACAACTGGCCAGCTATGCATTTGATCTGGTGCCAATTTTCTTATGGCATTGTAATATTAAGTGTCATTCTACGATTGCAAGACTAGATACAACTTCCAGGAATGTATGATTATGAGTAGTGGGACTGGTGGCCAAGTAGCGTTACATCAACTCCAACAAGGAGCTGAGCGCAAACGAGCTCTTCAAAACCCTTCAGCCACATTACATTCGCCCACATTTGGCGCCCGTGTAAACTACAATTCCGACGCTGTTTTAACGTTTAAAAAACGTCAACCATCGCTTTCTAAAACGTTTTCGAATATACCCTTGTCTTTTAATGTCAGAGATAAATACACGTTAAAAAAAGAAAAGAGAGCTACTTACTGTAGCAGTTTTGCACCGATCCATCCAATGCCTGCCTCCAGTTGACGAACTACACTTCCTCTCCTGTTAGCTGACACGCTGGTGTTCGGAGCACGCTAGATGGCTAATAAGCACAGTTGGCGACATCTTCCGTAAACAAGCGCTGTAACGTGGAGATATAGCCGTGTGGGAATACTAACCCTATAAATGTGTGTAGTAATGTATCTATATTCACTACTCGCTGATATTAACGATACGTTCCGTATTCTTTCCAAAATAGTGCCGCAGTAACGATGCGTGTTATTTTTTTAGACGAGAGCAAGAGTTGGGACTCGTGAATATGTACTATGCAGACATCGCTCAACCATATCCTGTTTGTTGACAAAACAAGCACGTATAGTGTGGTCATTGTACCACCTAAAACCGCAGTGGAATCTATTTTCCATAACCAAAAATATTGTAATTTCAGCTGTTTTGAAGTACAAAATGAAAAAACGGGAAGCATGGAGATAGCGCACATAGAACAGATCTAGCGCGTCTTAGACTTGCTTTCAATAAGACTGACATAACTATAACGCACATTTCTGTGTACATTTGATGGGGTCGCCCAAAAAATTGCATATTGCAGCAAAACTTCACCTATCATCAATGGGCACTAAAGTAGTTCGTATCTATGAATATGGTAAGTAGACGAGTTTTTTTTTTTATTAACCTCCGAAAAAATGGTAAATTCTTAAACCCTGTAGCAACTGACAATGTAATAACTGCCAATAATGTAATGGGCTCCTACTAATTTTATAACTTTTGCATTTATAGTGTAATAAATGCTGATAATTTAATAAATATGCTGAACACAGTAATAGACACAGTAATAGATTTGGCTCATTATTACATTATAAAGTGGGATTTTTTTTTTTTTATCAATAGTGTAATGACTTAAACCAATAATGTAATTACAACCTAAAATTACTTTCCTTTTAAAGCTGCAGTATGTCACTTTTGGGCAACCTGACTAAATTCACATAGAAATGTGAGTTTTACAGCTCTGTCATTCTCATTGAAAGTGGTAGTGTTCTATGTGCACTTTTTCTATGCTTCCTGTTCTTAAGTTTGGTTTTTGATTTATTTTACTTTGTTTTGCACACCAGCTTCAAACAGCTGAAAATAATTTTTGGGGGGGTTATGGAAAATAGATTTCACAGCGGTTTAGATGGTACAATGACTCTACACTATACGTGCTTGTTTTGTCACATTTAAGTGAACTATTAGAATTGTAGCAACCAGGAAAAGGTGGCGCGATTAATGCATAGCACAAGTTTAAAGGAAAATGTCAATTTTTTTTCACTTCATATTCAACACCACCCCATCAACATCTGTGAAAATATGATTTTAACCAATTATGAGTAGACATAGTCTACTAATTGGACAATGGCATTGGATACTCTTATTTTACTCTTTTACTACAAAATGTAGAAATGCACAATTATCACATACAGTGCATTTGGAAAGTATTCAGACCCCTTCCCCTTTCCACATTTTCTTACGTTACAGCCTTATTCCAAAATTGATAAAATATTTTTTTGCCCCATTATGACAAAGCGAAAACAGGTTTTTGTAAATTCGTAACATATATTATAAAGAAAAATACTGTATTTACATAAGAATTCAACCCTTTGCTATGAGACTCATTTGAGCTCCGGTACATCCTGTTTTCATTGATCATCCTTGATGTTTCTACAACTTGATTGGAGTCCACCTGTGGTAAATTCAATTGATTGGGCATGATTTGGAAAGGCACACGCCTGTCTGAATAAGATCCCCACTGTTGACAGTGCATGTCAGAGCAAAAACCAATCCATGGGGTTGAAGGAATTGTCCGTAGAGCTGTGAGACATGATTGTGTCAAGGCACAGATCTGGGGGAAGGTACCAAAACATTACAACATTGAAGGTCTCAAGAACACAGTGGCCTCCATCATTCTTAATTGGAAGAAGTTTGGAACCACCAAGACTCTTCCTAGAGCTGGCTGCCTGGCCAAACTGAGCAATCGGGGGAGAAGGACCTTGGTCAGGGAGGTGACCAAAAACCCAAACACTCTGACAGAGCTGCAGAATTCCTCTGTGGGGATTGGAGAACCTTCCAGAAGGACAGCCATCTCTGCAGCACCCCACCAATCAGACCTTTATGGTAAAGTGGCCAGACTGAAGCCACTCCTCAGTAAAAGGCACATGACAGCCTGCTAAAGGACTCTGACCACAAGAAACAAGATTCTCTGGTCTGATGAAACCAAGATTGAACTCTTTGGCCTGAATGCCAAGCGTCACGTCTGAAAGAAACCTAGCACCTTCCCTACGATGAAGCATGGTGGTGGCAGCATCATGCTGTGGGGATGTTTCTCAGCGACAGGGACTGGGAGGCTAGTTAGGATTGAGGGAAAGATGAACAGATCAAAGTACAGAGATCCTTGACGAAAACCTGTTCCAGAGCGTTCAGGACCTCAGTCTGGGGTAAAGGCTCACCTCCCAACAGGACAACGACCCTAAGCATACAGTCAAGACAACTCGAATGGCGCCGAGGAAAAGTCTCTAAATGTCCTTGAGTGGCCCATCCAGAGCTCGGATTTGAACTAGATCGGACATCTCTGGAGAGACCTGAAAATAGCTGTGCAGCGACGCTCCCCATCCAGCCTGACAGAGCTTGAGAGGATCTGCAGAGAAGAATGGGAGAAACTCTCTAAATACAGGTGTGCCAAGCTTGTAACGTCATACCCAACAAGACTAGAGGATGTAATTGCTACCAAAGCAGCTTCAACAAAGGACTGAGTAAAGGGTCTTTGGTGATATTTCATTTTTTTGAAATTTGAATCTCAACAAGGAAATGTCTGGTTTTATTTAATTAACATTTTATTAAATAGTATTGATTTCAGCAAACGGGTACACAACAACAGAGGACAAACAGGTACTCGGTAAGGGTTTAAATGGTACTTTAAAAAAACGTATCTCTACATAGTTAGTCGGAGGCTCATTTAAAAAAAAAAATGTAAAAGCTCCAGTCTGAGCTCAGCTCTGTGGAGGAGTTGAGGTACTTGGCAAAGACACCATGGGAGGTTTGTAAAAAGCCAGAATTTTTGCCTGGTCTGTTTCGTGCACGGTAACTGTTTTGGGGAGAGCTGTTGTCAGGACGGAGGGCTTCTCTGGGACTTCACCTGAGGGCTTGTGCTAAGACTAATATATTTTTGAGGATTGTTAGTCTTCTAGTCTTATTTATTCTTTTATCTTGAAGATACGATAATATCGTATTGTAAGTTCCTTGGCAATTCCCAACCGAGTAACAAGGGAGCCCGAGTTTCTCCTGGGTTCTTTGTGATTTAAAGTTGGGCTGGTCTAAATGGTGAACACACTTCTGAGAAAGGAAACATAGCCTAGTTGTGTGGCTCAGTCGGTAGAGCATGGCGCTTGCAACGCCAAGTGTCGTGGGTTCGATTCCCGCTGGGGCCACCCATATGTAAAAAAAAAAGTGGTGGCCCCAGCCGACTTGTAAGTCGCTTTGGACAAAAGCGTCTGCTAAATGGGATATATTATATTTATATTATATTAATTTACATCAGGAAATGGGGTTTTTCATTAACTGGTCTTATGACTCACTAATCATGTGGTTTGTTCATGGCAAACTTGCACTAACCCACCACACAGGTTTACACCACCTAGCTTATGTATACAAATGGAACAAGCCTGTCATGCATGCTGATCGTATGAACGGGAGGTATGGTAAAACTCGGTGACCATACAAGATTGGCACATTTGGGACAAGTTCAGTCTCCGCCTCCTAAATAAAAACATAATTGAAGGGGGCGGAGTGGTCGTCTTGAACACAGAATGGGGGTGTGGTTTCTCTTTGTAAACACAGCTTTCGGGGGGTATTGTGGGCAGGGTAGCCACACACACACACAACCACACTGTCTATTTGCATTCACAAAGCAAGGACTCAGCACATGCCAGCCATTGCTTGCTCCTGCAAAATAAAATTCCGGACGTTCCTCTACGCTCATGGTCAATCCCTGATAGTGTATACGATTAGGGGTGGAATGCCTGCCCCCCTCCCCCCCCAGAAATGTTCCAGTTTTCATTGGGGATGAAAACAACCATTGGGTTTAAACCCACCCAGACAATTCCATCAATGCGTTCTGGGGTCTTTTTTTGTTGTTGTTTTTCAATCAGATCTGAAATCAATTGACAACCTATAAAAGGAACCATATAATTCAGTCCCAGGATGAAAATGATACTACAATAGGTGGCAGCATACTGTCTGTGGATGGTAGAGGTCCAGGGGACCGTACTTGTTGGCATATTCGTATTTAGAAAGGTCCTCATCTGTAGTATTAATAGAAAGATGAGAAAGCTGCCTACCTGACAGGAAGTCAACTGTACCTGTAGTAAATTAAACCAGTATAATAGGGGCCTATAGTCATCCCTGTTATGAAAATCTGCATGACTGGACATAAGCCTATAAATAACTGAGTGAATTGTCCTAAATAAACTCAGCAAGAAAAGAAACACTGCTTTTCAGGACCCTGTCTTTCAAAGATAATTTGTAAAAATCCAAATAATTTCACAGATCCTCATTGTAAAGGGTTTTAACACTGTTCTCCATGCTTGCTCATTAATTGCTTATGGTTCATTGAACATGCACCTGTGGAACGGTCGTTAAGACACTAACCGCTTACAGACGGTAGGCAATCAAGGTCACAGTTATGAAAACTTAGGACACTAAAGAGTCCTTTCTACTGATTCTGAAAAACACCAAACAAAAGATGCCCAGGGTCCCTGCTCATCTGTGTGAATGTGCCTTAGGCATGCTGCAAGGAGTCAAGAGGACTGCAGATGTGGCCAGGGCAATAAGTTGCAATGTCCGTACTGTGAGACGCCGAAGACAGGGAGACAGGTCAGACAACTGATCATCCTCTCAGTGGCAGAGCAAGTTTAACAACACCTGCACAGGATCGGTACATCTGAACGTCACACCTGCAGGACAGGTACAGGATGGCAACAACAACTGTCCGAGTTACACCAGGAATGCACAATCCCTCCATCAGTGCTCAGACTGTCCGCAATAGGTTTAGAATCTGGACTGAGGGCTTGTAGGCCTGTTGTAAGGCAGGTCCTCACCAGACATCACCGGCAACACCATCGTCGGGATTGATGTGGAGGGTCCGTCATGGTCTGGGCAGTGTGTCACAGCATCATTGCACTGAGCTTTTTCTCATTGCAGGCAATCTCAATGCTGTGCGTTAGAGGGAAGACATCCTCCTCCCTCATGTGGTACCCTTCCTGCAGGCTCATCCTGACATGACCCTCCAGCATGACAATGCCACCAGCCATACTGCTCGTTCTGTGCATGATTTCCTGCAAGACAGGAATGTCAGTGTTCTGCCATGGCCAGCAAAGAGCCCGGATCTCAATTCCATTGAGCACGTCTGGGACCTGTTGGATCGGAGGATGAAGGCTTGGGCCATTCCTCCCAGAAAAGTCTGGGAACTTGCAGGTGCCTTGGTGGAAGAGTGAGGTAATATCTCACAGCAAGAACTGGCAAATCTGGTGCAGTCCATGAGGAGGAGATGTGCTGCAGTACTTAATGCAGCTGGTGGCCACACCAGATATGGACTGTTACTTTTGATTTTGACCTCCCCCCCCTCTTTAGGGACACATTATTCCATTTCTGTTAGTCAGATGTCTGTGGAACTTGTTCAGTTTATGTCTCAGTTGTTAAATCTTGTTATGTTCATACAAATATTTACACGTTACGTTTGCTGAAAATAAACGCAGTTCACAGTGAGAAGGTGTTTTTTTTCTGTTGCTTAGTTTATATATATTTATTTTATACTGAGGCATTGGATGTGATGATGATACCCCATTGCAATAATTTGTCTACCATCTCTTTTTGTCTAATCATCTCTTTTCCTCTCAGTTCTTCACAGATGGAATCACCAATAAGTTGCTGGGCTGCTATGTGGGTGGGGTCATGCAGGATGTGGTCCTGGTGCGTATCTATGGCAACAAGACGGAGCTGTTTGTGGACCGGGAGAACGAGGTGAAGAGTTTCCGGACGCTCCACGCACACCGCTGCGCCCCTCGTCTCTACTGTACCTTCAACAACGGCCTCTGCTATGAGTTCCTACAGGGCCAGGCTCTGGAACCTGCACACATCCGCAGCCTGCCCACGTCCAGGTACAGCGACAGTTAGCCCACCGCGTAGAGTACAACTACCAGGCCCTAATCTTAGCAGAGCTCCTCCCACACCACACACTCGGTGCTCTACATACACCACACCTTTGAATTCATTTTCAGGTGAAACCACAGTACGCCTGCACTTTCACACATTCTATAGTCTTTGGCAATGTCATGTAAGGTGTGGTGCATCGGTGCCTAATATATGGGTGAGTCAGTAAGGAAAGGCAATGTGACTTGTTCCCTCAAGGAACATTCCTAGCAGTAGAAACATGGAACATAGACAGTTACAGGTCAGGAGTGTGATTGAAAGCTCACCCTGGATCTATGCTCACAGAACCATTCTTTAGCTAAACTGTTCTTTTGCTAACGCCCAAGTGCTCCAGGGCTATGCATTCAGTTCAGCCTCACCCGTAGGTGTAAACTCACCTTAAGCTTAGTGAGTTGACAGTCTTGGGTTTCTCCTATGACCCGACTTTCATTACATTTCTGGTATTCTTTACAAATATGACCTCTAGTGTATAAGCCAATACTGAAGTAAGAGTTTTACAGTCTTGGCCTCTAGAATTTGGTCCCTCCTCTCAAAACTCCCTATCGCCGACTCACATGGCTTCCACCACCCTACAGGCTCATCGCGAGGCAGCTGTCTAAGTACCATGCCATCCATGCTCACAACGGATGGGTACCCCAGTCAGACCTGTGGCTGACCATGGGCAAGTACTTCGCCCTGATGCCCAAGTTCTTCCAAGACCCAGAGATGAACATGAGGTGAGTGGTGTAGATAAAGAAATGAACTGGGTCCCAATATCCAGACCTGCATGGTACGGAGTATGAAGGCCTGTGTTGGCGTATTCTAGTTGAGATATTGGGACGAAGTCGAGGTCTAGGTAGGAGGACTACGATATGTTAGTAGGGACACATGAAATCTGTTGGGGGTTTCGCATCAATAAAGTTAGAAAACGTATTATTGATGCTTGAATATTTTTCCTCCACCTATTTCCTACTTTATGACATTAATGGGGCCAGGAGTTTTTGTAGGTAATGTCTGGTTCCATAATGATGAGGAATAACTCCCTGGGGCTCTAGTCTAACTTTCCATCAGGAAGCTCCTGAATGGAACACTGCAGTTATGAGAGATGCTTGTCCTGTGACCTCTGGCATGCCTGAGCGATTGCACAGTGAGTGTCTGCCATTCCTCACAGTTTCACCAGGTGTGTTTACCTGAAGAGGACGAGCCCCCTGTCACTCAAACCACACCCACTATTCATGAACAATATGTACTGTTGCCTAGTTAAATAAAAAAATACTGTACCGTTTTGTTGTCAAACCACACCCACTATTCATGAACAATATTCACTGTTCCCTAGTTAAATAATACTGTACTGTATTTTAGTTTTTATGTTGACCGTTTTTTAATAAAGTCATGTGGATTGGAGATTATGCACTATGCTTGGAGTTTCAAGCCTATAAAAGACTCCTATGCAGTTGTTTTTTATTGATCTTTATTGATTAATGAGTTTATTTATTTATTTTTTTTACCTTTATTTAACCAGGCAAGTCAGTTAAGAACAAATTCTTATTTTCAATGACGGCCTAGGAACAGTGGGTTAACTGCCTGTTCAGGGGCAGAACAACAGATTTGTACCTTGTCAGCTCGGGATTTGAACTTGCAACCTTTCGGTTACTAGTCCAACGCTCTAACCACTAAGCTACTCTACCGCCACTAAGCTACTCTTGACTGATGTCAGTTTTCTAGTAGATTCCAACCCTCTTCTCTTATTGGTCCGATCTGGAACAATAATACTGTACCTCTGAGGTTGCGCAACACCTCTACTTCTTTCCCTGTGTACTTCTGTATAAGTATAATCTCTCTCTTTCTACCTCCACCTCCTCCCTACATCCCCAGGTTAAACAGTGAGGTGCCTAGTCGAAGGCGACTGAGGGAAGAGATGGTGTGGATGCAGCAGAGTCTGTCTGTGCTGGGCTCTCCTGTAGTCCTCTGCCACAATGACCTGCTGTGTAAGAACATAATCTATAATCAGCAAGGAGGTGAGTTTCACCCTGCATGCCCAAACATACTGCACCGCACCTAGCCACTATTGCACTGTCCACCACTACCCAGTCACAGGTAGGCCTGATTTCATATACTGCACCAGAGTTTGGGGTCAATTCCATTTTTAAATTCAGTCCATTCAGGAAGTCGACAAATTCAGATTTTCCACATTGACGAGAAATGAGGAGAAATTGAATTTGTTTAGTTCTGGGGTTAAAATAGATTTGAGGCACTGCACTCCTGCTCTGCACGGCATTCTCCCAGTCACAAGCCACAAATCACAGAAAGGACTGACCATAGTGTTCAGTAGGTAAAACATTTGAGAACATTCTGAAACCTAGGGGATATGAAGTACCCAAACTTGTTAAGTTGGCTTATTTTAGTTTCTGTTTCATAGTGTTTTCTCCTGTTTTGCTCAACTGAACAGGGCCCTGGCTTTAGTGCATCTTGTGTAGTCAATTACCATCACAGAGCCGACAGGCTTTGCCCATCATGTCATGCTAGCTAAGGGTGGGAAGGGAGGGAGCTCTGTAGCCCATTTTAATTTTCATCATCATGTTTTTATTTGTGGTTCTTTGGGAATGCTGTTTTGTTTGAGTTGTGAATGCCTTCTGTACTAACGGCCGCCCGTGTACAAAGCGGATGCAAGTAGAAATGGTCTCTCAGACCAGACCTGCCAGGTGGCCAATGGTTGCAGAGGGAGTGGTGAGTGTTTTAACCTGAGGGTGGAGGGGGAGAGCATTCTTACCTGAGGCTAAGGTGAGGGAGAGCATTCTTACCTGAGGCTAAGGTGAGGGAGAGGGATTCAGCTGATTTTTACCTGAGAAAACATGGGATTGAGGGAGAGCACTGTTTACCCCTTCGCTGGTCTGTTCAGCAAGGGGCGGGGTGATCTCACTGCTCCTTGTGCCCAGCTTTTCTCTCCTAGGAGCGTCTGGCCAGCCAGAGGGAAGGTTGGCAGACCCAGTTCAGAACATACCACTGTTCTATGCCACAGATCTCCACTCAGAGCAGCAGTAGGCGCTACCTCACTCCTTTCACTCAGACAGTGACTGGCCGTGTGAGCTAGCTCAGTGCACCATTTGCTTTTATTACTTTCACTGTGACTGACGGCTCTTGCAGTGCTAGCTCTTTACCATACTGTTATCCAACCCTGTGCTAGACTACACCTGGCTTACATGGTGACAGGGTAGCTCTTTTCTGTTTAATGAGAGGGAAACCTCAAGCTTCAGCAATAACCAAAAAGAATCACAGAAAACACAACTAACTACAGTTAAAGTGTAGACAGAGAACACAGCTCTTTCAACCACAGTCTCTCAGTGGCAGTTTTAGTTCTTGCTCTCTCGCTCTCTCTGTGTGAGAGAGAGCAGAGGGAAGCCTCTTCCTTCCAACAATAACAAACGCTTTACCCTCTGAAACTGATGAAAGTGAAAGGTTAGGGAAACTGATTTAAGATGTTTACAAGAGTCGTTTCAGTTCACCCAGTAAGAGAGCAGGATTGTTTCTCATTCAGCTGAATAAGTGTCCTCCCTTTTTTTTCCCTGGGCCCCATCGCTCTGTTTATCTTTCTGCTCTGTCAGGTGATGAAGGGAGAGAAGTAGTCAAATTCTTCCCCAAGTCCCTGAGACTCAAACCTGTGCTGCTTAGCTTACAACAGGAAGCCACTCAATTATCTCATTTGCATAGGAGCAGGGAGGTGTCGTGCCATTGGGTCCCACGTGGACCAATCAGAGTTTAGCTTTGAAGGTGCTTTTTGCGAGAAGGGGGAAGTATGAGAGACCGAAGGAGAGGACAGAGTTGGCAGTTTCTGTGACTGGTTGTGTGTGAATGTTTGTGTGTGTGTGTGTGTGTGATGGATGTGAGTTTGCCCAAACCTTTTCGTCTGCTGTACAGGGCTACTAGCCACTGACTGGAGGTGTTCTGTTGTGTCCTGCTAGGACCGCCCGGCGTCCGGTAACCATCTCACGTGTCTTTACTCAGTCAACCTCAGAAACACACACCAGAACACTCATACACACACTGTATGTGGAACTGTACTGTGACAAACACACATCATTTGGAATTTAGTGTGCTTCAACAAGCACTCTTGAGTATGACCTGCATAGTAAATGAAATGCTAAAAGGTTGAAGACCCTAAAGCATTTGAAAGGGTATTTTTGTTGTCAGGGAGAGAGTTAAAACGGCTCTTTCTAGTTAGATTTGGGGGTAAGGCTTTGCATGTTGACATCCCCTCATGCAGTACTGATTCTTCACTAGAGGTCAGTGTTGCATCTCTTTACCTCCCAACACCACATTCCTTCTGCATGGTGCCTTTGTTTCCATCTTTCCACCACAATCACTTTCTCAACACATGACCTTTTACCCAATCAATTCCACTGCAAGTTCCACAACGGCATATGAACCAAACTAATCCAATATAAGCTTGCTGTGGAAAGTAATATGCTAAATGACTTAAATGTAAATGTAATATTTTTTTAAATGACACATTTGGACTTCTCTTGTTTATTTACTATGTATTTCACTAACCAAACAACACAAACTAAACATGTACAAATGACACATTATTCCTCTGTGTATAATAGCTTCTGTGTGAGCTAATTTGTTTGTGAAGCCAATCAGGAGATTTCCTGGAAAAAGTTGATAAGACTATTTGTCTACGGAATTGGATAATCCAATCCATTTTCCAATCACATGACTGGCTCCTGTAGCCTATATTGGGATTGTTTATCACCCCACATAATGGCAGAAGAAAAAAAAACATTTTAAAAATATCAGTTCTCAACTTTTTCCAGAACACTTTGAAATTCAAACTGGTTGGAAGCTGGTCCTACATCTGAATGGAACCCTCATAGAAACCTTTATTTTTATAGCTAACTCATCTGGCTATTATATAACATGACAACCACTGTCATGACTACGCTAGTCAGAGGAATCAGCTAAAGCACATTTACCTGTTTGGGACCAGGCAAACTGCATGTCTGCATCAATTAGGCCTATGTCTTGTCTGTCTGCCCACTTTCTATGTGTCTGCATTTGTGTCAACTTCGTTTTCTTGAAACATTCTCACTTCCCTTCAAAATGCAAACTCTTACTCCTCCACCCAAGAGGCCTACAGTATTTCCAGTAGGTTGTCAGTGGGGCATCAGAACCACTAAGACTAGAGAGAGGGATGATAATGGGTTAATAATGCACAGCTTTATCATTAATAATGTGACTGGTCTCTGTCCTGTACTAATCGAACCTTCCTCTCTGCTCCTTTCAGAAAATGTCAAGTTCATTGACTACGAATACGCTGGGTACAATTACCAAGCTTATGACATTGGGAACCACTTCAATGAATTTGCAGGTAAGAGTTTGTCTGTGTGTGGAGTAACTTTGCCAAGTGCGACTGGTCATTTTTATAAAGTGCTGCCCGTACAGTATGTGTTGTGTTCCTCTGTAGCTTGGTAGAGCATGGCGATGCCAAGTGGTTAGTGTTGGGCCAGTAGCCGAAAGGTTGCTAGATCGAATCCCCGAGCTGACAAAGTAAAACATCTGTAAAATCTAGCTAAATAAAAAATAAAAAAATAAAATTCAATCCCGCTCTGAAAATATGACTGCTTTGGATAAAAGCATCTGCATAATGACATATAATGGTCAGTGTGTTAAGCTTGCGTTTGGTCATTGTACTAAGCATTTGTGTGTTTTGACCTTTTACTTAGCGTGTGTGTGTGTGTCCTGTGTAGGTCTGAATGAGGTGGACTACAGCCACTACCCAGAGCGGAGTTTGCAGCTGCAGTGGCTGCGCTCCTACCTGGAGGCCTATAAGGAACACAAAGGTCAAGGGTCAGAGGTCACTGAGACAGAGGTGGAGGTGCTCTACGTACAGGTCAACCGCTTCTCCCTGGTGAGTTCACGACTCCTTTTTTTTTGCGTGGTTAATCTGTGGTTTACGCCCAAGACGAAGTTGGTGAACCTTCGTACATTTTGGCACATTTTTATTTGAGTTTTGTTTACAAGATGAAGTATTAGACCAATGTTTAGTGAGACTTTGCACAGGTAAATCAGTCAGGGGAGTTCCTGGGTAAAGTTGAAAGGCTTTTTGAAGCTTTTCACAAGGAGATCTTCAATGCCAGTCATCTCCGTCTGTTTGATGTTCTCAGGTCGAAGGGCCGAGCAGCGTTCCCCTCTGCTCTTCTCCGTTCACTTCTTTCAGAGAAACGACACAATGTACCCAACACAAATCAATTGCACAAGGATGTGTGTGTTAGGGTGAATCACTCAAGGTTAATTGGTTGGGCCTTTAATCAATAGTTAAGGCAGTGTAGACTATTGTGTAGAACTGTCTCCCCTGGTACCTCGCAGAGATTGTTTCCCTGAACACGTACTCATCTAGAAGGTACAGTTGAAGTCGGAAGTATTACATACACCTTAGCCAAATACATTTAGACTCAGTTTTTCACAATTCCTGACATTTAATCCTAGTAAAAATTCCCTGTCTTAGTTCGGATCACCACTTTATTTTAAGAATGTGAAATGTCAGAATAATGTTAGAGTGATTTATTTCAGCTTTTATTTCTTCAATCACATTCCCAGTGGGTCAGAAGTTTACATACACTCAATTAGTATTTGGTAGTATTGCCTTTTAAATTGTTTAACTTGGGTCAAACGTTTCGGGTAGCCTTCTTCCCACAATAAGTTGGGTGAATTTTGGCCCATTCCTCCTGACAGAGCTAGTGTAACGGAGTCAGGTTTGTAGGCCTCCTTGCTCGCACACGCTTTTTCAGTTCTGCCCACAAATGTTCTATAGGATTGAGGTCAGGGCTTTGTGATGGCCACTCCAATACCTTGACTTAGTTGACCTTAAGCCATTTTGCCACAACCTTGGAAGTATGCTTGGGGTCATTGTCCATTTGGAAGACCCATTTGCAACCAAGCTTTATCTTCCTGACTGATGTCTTGAGATGTTGCTTCAATAAAGCCACATAATTTGCCTTCTCATGATGCCATCTATTTTGTGAACTGCAGCAAAGCACCCCCACAATATGATGATGTCACCCCCGTGCTTCACGGTTGGGATGGTGTTCTTCGGCTTGCAAGCCTACCCCTTTTCCTCCAAACATAACGATGGTCATCATGGCAAAACAGCTATTTTTGTTTCATCAGACCAGAGGACATTTCTCCAAAAAGTACGATCTTTGTCCCCATGTGCAGTTGCAAACCGTACTCTGGCTTTTTTATGGCGGTTTTGGAGCAGTGGCTTCTTCCGTGTTGATTGGTCTTTCAAGTTATGTCGATAAAGGACTAGTTTTACTGTGAATGTAGATACTTTCGTACCTGTTTCCTCCAGCATCTTCACAAGGTCCTTTGCTGTTGTTCTGGGATTGATTTGCACTTTTCACACCAAAGTACGTCCATCTCTAGGAGACAGAACGCATCTTCTTCCTGATAGGTATGACGGCTGCAAGGTCCCATGGTGTTTATACTTGCATACTATTGTTTGTACAGATGAACGTGGTACCTTCAGGCATTTGGAAATTGCTCCCAAGGATGAACCAGACTTGTGGAGGTCTACAATTGTTTTCTAAGGTCTTTTCTTATTTTGTTTTATTTTCCCATGATGTCAAGCAAAGAGTCACTGGGTTTGAAGGTAGGCCTTATAATGTATCCACAGGTACACCTTCAATTGACTCAAATTATTTCAATTAGCCTATCAGAAGCTTCTAAAGCCATTGCATCATTTTCTGGAATTTTCCAAGCTGTTTAATGGCACAGTCAACTTAGTGTATGTAAACTTCTGACCCACTGGAATTGTGATACAGTGAATTATAAGTGAAATAATCTGTCTGTAAACAATCACTGGAAAAATGTCATGCACAAAGTAGATGTCATAAACGAGTTGCCAAAACTGTAGTTTGTTAACAATACATTTGTGGAGTGGTTGAAAAACGAGTTTTAATGACTCCAACCTAAGTGCATGTAAACTTCCGACTTCAACTGTATGTACCCTGGGTATCGAAAAGCAGAGGAGAACTTTGAAAGAAACATGTAGTGGACTTGCAAATGAGACACAAACGAAGCAGGAGAGAGAGCTTTGTAAATATAGACCGTCTGCCTGCTTGCTGTTCAACAGAAGTGCAATAATGGTAATTTATCTGAGTACTTTACTCTACGGCTTAGATGAAGAACGGTCCGATGCGTTTGAATAGCAATAGAAGCGCTGCACTGCTTTCAAAGATCAAAGGAGGGACCATACTAGATTGACTTATTTCTATGTCACATAGAGAGACGTGACCGTGCAAACGTATTGAAAACCAACGAGAAGACTTCAGCCTTGTTATGGACAATAGAGTCCCTGGGGTTATTATTATTATTATACATCAGCTATACATGGGGGTAGGGCCACAAATCCATAGGCTTAACAAACTACAACAGTAGGCAGACTCTAGCAGCCTCCTTGTCCTGGAAAGGAACATTCGAGAATTCTCATTTTGCACGGTCAATAGTAGCACCCTCCTGGGCGACGATCCCAACGCCACCTGAGACTCACCCTACCTCCTCCTTTGGTAACTGCACTCAAGTATGTTTACTGTAGATAGAAGTGGTAGCCTTGGTTCCGGTCTGTTTCAGCTGTAGATAACACCTTTTGTTGGTTGTCACTATGGGATTTGTTGTGTTTTGGTGTGACAATGGTGTTGGTTAAATATTTCCATTCCTATCAGGACTGTGAACACCGACACCCACATTTTAATAACATGGCTACCCCCCATTCTTTCCCCCCTCTCTCAGGCATCTCATTTCTTCTGGGGCCTATGGGCTCTGATTCAGGCAGAGTTCTCCACCATTGATTTTGACTTCCTGGGGTAAGTAGCTTCAAAAATGTATGTTTTATCCGGAGATAAACACGAGAGCCTGGCATTATTAGGTTCTATCTGCAAGAATATGGTTCCGAACCCTCATTGGTTTGAATGGTGTCAGCAATTTTTATATTGTATTCATTTCAACTTGAATTAGGGGTATTTAGAGTACTATATACGTGGATAACATTGAACAGAACAAGGCTTAGTCAATAACTCACTTTTGCCCATAATGCAGATAGTCCCAAGCTCTCAAAGACATGACATTAAAGCCATAGCAGATATAGCATATAGCGTATTTATAGTTTCTGTAATAATGTCAGTTGTTGAGTACTTTGTTTCACCCTGAATGCCTACCTATGACCTTCTGATGTTATGCCCTTACGCAGCATCTTGTTTTCTTATGACACATTGTCACTTGATATCTTGTTACTAACATTGGCGTACATTGGCTCGTTTCAGATACGCAGTCCTTCGCTTCAGCCAGTACTTCAAGATGAAACCAGAGGTTGCAGCGCTGAACTTTCCAGAGTAAAAGTCCTTCTCCCTATCTGGTCCTCATGTCCACCGTAGAGTGCCCTCTGGGGGGTGTCGGAAAGAAGACCCGGAGAGAGCCCAGTCCACGCTTCCTGTGGATTTAATTCGGGCACTCACTAGAGACTCATAGAACCCTATGGGAACTCATAGAACCCTATGGGAACTCATAGAACTATATTAGAACTCGTATAACTATATTAGAACTCATAGAACCCTTTCGAGAACTCCTAGCTGTTAGAAACCATAACTCGGCATCCATTGACACTCCACAGGGCCAATTCCATAGCATCACTGCTACAGACAGATCCCTACCTAGTTCGCTATAGAAGCCTAGAGCCATGCACTTCTTCATAAATACTAAAGTCTTTAAGACCCAGTCCTCCAAAATGTCTAAAAATATGCTAGAAGAAGAAAAAGGAAAGGAAAGAAACTATCGTGGCTATTTTTTGTTGAAGATCAACCAAATGAAAACGGTGCCATGTAAAGGCGAATTCAGTGTGACATTCCAATAGCATCTCTCACCCCAGTCTGTGCCCGCCCACAGGGGTAACTCACAACAGAGGAGACCCGGACCAACTCTGGAACTTGTCTCCTGTGTTGTGCTGCCGACTGACTGGGAATATTAGTGTGTGTGGGCTCACTCTGAGCCATTCCTATTGGATATATATACATCTCTTGTCTGGGCTCGCTGGCCCACTGATTATTTAGTCACCATTATATCGGTTGGTTTAATTGTAGGCTACGTAGCAAGTTACAAATATGTGTTGGTGCATCTGGTATTGTCACCAATGTATATTTGCCGGTCGAATGGTTAGATTCACTTATGTACTGTCTCCTAGGTAACAAACAGGAGTGCCTCCATCTTGTTTACATTCTGTTCACCTGACTGAAACGACGTCCGCTTCCCTACCGTAACTGGGCTGTAGTTTGATTCATGGGAAATGTTGTCGTCATGATGACGGCCAGAAGTATTTCCTGGAAAAACTCTGACCAGGAGAAACTCTGGGCCTGGGGCCTTGTGGTCCGGAAACCCGCCACGCCCTAGTCATGACTATGTTATGTTCACTGTATAAAGTCATTTAGATTCACTTTTTTTTTCATGTAACCTCATGGGGCAGTTGCATTTGGCTAGACTCAGCCTAGTCCTGGACTAAAAGGCACTTTCAATGGAGAGTTGATGTTCAATGGCGTCACCATTGGAAGTGATTTTATGTCGAGGATTATAGGCGTCACCTGGTTTATTGTTGCCTGGCTACCCATCCACAACACTCCGGCCAACTGAAGTTTCTTCTCCACGATGTGTGGATTTGCTTCCCTCCCTAATGATTTCTAGAATGAGAAGGTATTCTGACCGTTCTGATTGGTCCCAGAAACTGATGGGTTGGGCCAGGTCCGGGCCTACATGGATGACATTGTCAACTTTGCTACGGGTGAGATTTTGTTAAGACGATTCAATCGCTGATTAATTTGTTTTGTACAACGCCCCTCACTTTGAAGTCACACAGACTACTTCTAGGATGGCAGTTTCAGACTGAATGTATATAGCGATCGACAGAGCAGCGGAATGAAATTCAGGGTGAATTGTCTGACAAGGTTTACTGCAACTGCCTGTGAGACAACTGAGGTAAGACCTATGATTGGAGGACCAATGGCTTTGGTAGTGAGTGTCTTTGAAAGACATGTATCTTTGTCTGAAAGAGTCTAACAGTATAGTACTTGTCTTTGTTTGTTTATAATGTATGTGCTGCTTGGTTCTGGAAGTTCTTTACGACAAAAAGTTCATCTAATAGGTAAAAACCAACCAATACCAAAGTGCTGATATTTTCTTTGCTTGTACATAATTGCACATTGTATTTTTCCATTTACGAATGATAATATTGATAATGTACAATATTTACTTTTTAAAGTGCAGTTTTATACCCATTTAAGTGATGAACTGTTTTCTGACTGGGAGGTCTTGGAGAGTATGTTAGGAGTGTGTTAAAACAGCTTCAACGTTAGTCAGGGCAGGTCTGTGCGGTCACCGTACCTGAATGAAGAGACCACCTTGATAGGCTGCTGAAATAGCACCCTATTCCCTACATGGTGCACTATTTTTGACCAGGTCCCATGGGGTGAAGTGTATAGGGAATATGGTGCCATTTCGGATATATAGACAGACTATATATTTTTCCATTCATACTCAGCACTTCCATGCCAACGGTATCAGTCTGCAGACTTGCAGCCGGTGTCCTATGGGTTGCTAGCACCTGTGAGAACTGCATTTCAAGGCACCTTTCAGGAAGTGACTGCGAGTCTGCAGACCTATGCCTCTCCCAATATCCTACTGTTGCTCCTGGCCTGTGCAGCCCTCTGCATGTTTAGTTAACCCCATCTACTGTAGCGAAGAAACCACAAACCGGGAAGTCGGGCAGGAATCACCATATATGCCTGTTAACTCTGTGTTCACGTTTTGTTTTGAGCATGCCCTTTATTTAATGATAATCAACATGTCTGTGACTGCAGTGTCTGTGACTGCAGTGTCTGAGATGGTAGGTCTATGTTCCTTCACTGGGGAAATGGAGGACAGGTCAGAAATTGGTTGTTGTTGATCAGATCCTAACTTGAGATGTGTTGTGCGCTAAGTTACTCAACTTTTGTGAATGTTCTCTACTGACATAAGTGCATGGATCTTTGAAAAGGTTTACTTTACACTTGACTCAAGTTAGTGTTGTCCTTTTAGAATCATGTTTGTGTGCTGTCCTCTTGTCTGCAGACCTCGTCATGTTTTTAACCACACAGGGTCCACAAATAGTGCTGATATATATATACTGTCGCCTTCACGTGCGCTATAATGTTAAAAAGGAATCATAAACACTCCGTAACGCAAGTCTGATTCCCTGTTGAGTTTCATTCTGAAATGACCACTGTAAAAAAAAAAAAGCTTGTGAAAAGCAACAACACTTTCAGCTTGACTCAATACTGGTCTGCTTCTTTAAAATGTGTATAAATGCACTCCATTATTTCTTCTCTGGCATTTGTAGCATATGTGTATATGTACATTTCAAAATCAAATGTAATATCTCTGCTTGAGCTGTCAAATGTGAATGACTGTACATAGGGGGAGTTTTTTTTTCTAAACATTGCTCTAACGTCAAGTAGTCTTTTTGTTTAACTGTGAAACGAGCAGACTTTTGAATACTGTACACAAGTGCTTTGAAAGGAGATTAAAGTCTATTACCCTGTCCTGTTTATTGTTTAAAAAAACGTTTTATTTATATATATATATATTCCCCTCTGTTTAATTACTCTGAGCCAGAAGTATTTCCCTGTTAACCACTGCTCTACCACAAGGGTACCAGGAGATGGCGCCAAACATGATGAAATGAAAAGCCAAGCATTGTTGCGTTTGTACAGGTAACTGCCAAAATAAAAACACTGAGTAAATGTGGGATATAAAGTGTGGCTCAGTTGGAAGAACTTGGTTCTTGCAGTGCCAGGGTTGGGTGTTCTATTCCCACAGGTGACCAGTATGAGAAATTGATGCGCTCTGGAGAAGAGCATCGTTTAAATGACCATGTTAAGCTGCTCCTGAGGCATTTTCCACCACCATCAACAAAGTGCACTGAAGCTGTTCTGTCTGGTGGTGGCCCAACACCCTATTAACAAATTGTTGGCGTTTACTTTTATTTTGCTAGTTACTTTATTTAGTTACTCTGAACAAGTGGATGGTGCTCATTTGAATGAACATACCATCAGGTGAGTTTGTGTACATGCTCCCTCTCCCTTAACGCAGAGATGAAGGCCGTTGAGAAATATGCATCTTATTCCAGGGCTATAGACCTCTTCAGAATGACTCTGGGAGGGAGGCTATACACCACAGCATTATAGAAATACACACAATATTTTCCAACAATAATTTTGAGAGCAGCCAGGCAGATTATGGCTTCAGCACGTCTTAATGTGAGCAGCAGTTGCAGAGTGAAATAATTAGAGCGTTGCTCCAGCTCGGTCTAATTCAATTAACTCCACATCCCTTCAGCTATTTCCTACCACATTTACACGTTAATTATGAATTCAATATCTGCTCGTCGACTTGGTTCCAATTCACACAAAGGTCAAAGTTCAATTACCACTTCCGACTGTATCAATCTTGGGAGTGGGAGATGCCAGACGTCTTCCCCGTGTAAGTAAACTGACACACACTCAAGCCTACGTTACAAGTGTGCATATGTCAAACATGTTATATACACACACACACACAAAAGTGCTTTAGTATAATAACACTACAATGTACTGCAATACCATATAAATGCACTGATATAAAGGACACCAGTTTGATGAAAGTCTGTATTGAAGTACTGAAAGAGTACACCAAAGCTGAAGTGCACATGGGATATTCTAGTGACACTTCTGCTGCACTTCACCCTATTTGTATACTAGTAGCTCTTCATGTCGCTACGTTGTAAGTGTATAGAAGACATCTCAAATAATGTCTTACAACTACACCTAGTATACTTTAAGTGGGGTCATTTTAGCACATAGACGTACAATTAGTTGATTAAATAGTACCATAAAGAACGTACATTTATTTAGCACAAGTAAAGTTGGTCCAAAATAAGAAAACAGAAAACATTTTCTCCTTATTGCAGCCCTCAAGTCACATCGTGGTCCTGGGGAACATCCATGAGAACCATCCTGAAAGGAATATGGTAAAACATTTCAATGTGAGGCTGTATAAGCATATAAATTGAATGAGTGAAAGATGCTGATATTGGCTTGGCACTGATAAGGTTCATTTACATGTTTCCTTCATATTGAAAAATGTTTTGTTCCCCAACCGTGGTCCCAGGAAACTAGTATAACTGTCTCTGGAAAGCCATGGGTGGGGTTGGTATTAGACTTTGACAACCAGTAGTGAAGTAATATAATCAAGTTTATAGTAGTTGTAGTGGTGATGTAGACAACTTATACGTATATCAGTCAGAGAATCTACCTTGTGGGTCCAGTTGATTTTGTTTCCTAGTTGAGGGTTTTTCCCAAAAAATACAAAATAAAAACCCAACTCAAAAAGTTGCCTAGGCACTTGATTTTAAAGTCCCAGGAACATCTGAGGAGGCACAATATGAAAGAGTGGGTCAACAACCTAACTAAGGCTGGTGAAGCATAACGCATTTTTTAAAAACCATCCCTTATTAACATATTACATTTTATTATCCTTAATTTTAGCAGTTAGAGACTGTAATGTATAAAAACTGGATTTGAAGCAATACATCATTCAAATAGTTTTATGACTAGAAAAAAAAGTGGTTTGTCTGAGGATGGATGACAATTGGATGGCAGTTGAATTTACTAGGATAAAACAGATGTCAAAAAAGGGCATATTCATGTGGACAATAAAGGAAATATCCTTGAACTGAAAGATTCTAAGTACTACAATGAGACAATTAGCAACAACCAGTATTTAATCACTCAGGCTGTAGCATTAATGCATGCTTTAAATATGTCCTCCAATTAGCACACTTAGTTACAAACAATATATACTTTTGGGCTACATTTACAATAGGGATATACTTAACATTGGCCAGAACACATACATGACTTACTTTCAATACAAGCATTTGTAGGACTCTATTGAGCTGGTTTGGTTGGTGAAAAGAGGCCTAATGAATTCTGGTGAGCACCCTTAATAGAAACGGCCGGCCTCTTTCGAAGTGGTCCTTATTGTGTTTTTGATTAAGTTTGATGGAGGTGTGTGGCGGCCAATAAGGGGTGGGCTCCCCTCCAGGGAAGGTGGGAAGTGAGAGTTTTCTACAGTACCTGTAAGACCTTATTTGAGCTGTACTCTCTAAATAGACAATAAGAGCAGCATAGAAGAATTAACTTGAAGTAGACTATTGCCATGCATGGATTTGATGGGATAATAGCAGATAGGTAATGCCTGTGGCTTCATAAGAATGGTGCTTTATGAGCATTGTATGTGCCACGATGAGGGCTGCTACATGACTGAGCAGCAGCGAATCAAAACAGACACACCAGTGGAGAACAATGCCTGGAGCCTTATAGGGGAGAAGAGAAGGGGGTCAGAGCGTTCATTCATCTTGATTATCTCTGCCAACTTAATTACAAGCCCAGGAAACAGTAATTAACACAAGTCTCACCTCGTTAATCAACTAAAGGCTTCACACTATTTATATCTGATGAATGACTGCTTAAACATGGTCCCAATTGGCTCCCTGTCTAGTGCACTACTTTTGACCAGAACCCATAGGTAGTGCACTACGTAGTGGCCATAGTAGTGCTACACAAAGAATAGGGTGCCATTTGGGACACAACCCATGAAGTGATATTTATATTTCTGTTAATTGTACACAGCTTGCCTTGTTTCTCCGCTCTGCTCCAGTTTTCTGAGTGTATTTGTCGTCAGGCACAGGAACGTTTTCTATTGTTATGCTCATAATAGTAGATGCTAATTGTGCGTCTCAATCAGAGATGACTTAGGGTTGCTCTGTATAATTAGACCTTGAATTTGAGTTGAACACTTCGCTTACAGACATTTGTACTTTCCAGCTTTTTCAGTCTTGTGTGCAGTCTTACTGTGCACAACTCTTGACCCCAGGTCATTGCTGTAAACATCTTATGAGTCAACTAACATGGCATTATTTAACATTTTAGTCATTAAGTAGACACTCTTATCCAGAGCAACTTACAGGAGCAGTTAGGGTTAAATGCCTTGCTCAAGGGCACATCGGCTCAATATTCACCTCGTCGGCTCGGGGATTCAAACCAGCAACCTTTCGGTTACTTAACCTCTAGGCTATCTACAACTGTACGTAGATAATACAATACAGACGCCTAGTGTGTCAATCCTCTTTCTGAACAGCATTACAAAGTAAGTGTAACAACTCATTAGTGAGTGTAACAACAAAGTGTAACAACTCATTAGATCGCTATGCACAAACAGATTGTTTTACATCTGCTAATAGATGGCCGATAATGGAGATTTTATTTTCATCCATGTGGAATAATTCCACCACAGATCGACAGCCCGTGTGTGTGTGTGTGTGTGTGTGTGTGTGTACGTGTGTGTGTGTACGTGTGTGTGTGAGTGAGAAACAGAGGCCACACCATAATGAGAAAGGATCAAAGCGCTAAATGACGGGCTGAAGATACTGAACCAGATTAACATGGGTCTCACAATACCAACAGCTGTTCATAAACTCACACAGCTAAAGATATCGTTTCAGATTAGCGCTGACGTTACAATACAGGGAGCTTCCGTCTGGAAGGGCTTAATACAATAGAGAGATGGAGCAGTGGAGGCATGGAGGAGAGCAGGGGGGGGGGATAATGCTCTGGAAAACATGTGTTATCATCACAAAGGGGTTGTCAGCTTCAAACGTCTTACACCCCCTCAGGATCAAACAGGCTTTGCCTCCCAGAGCTGTTACACTCTCGCCACTTACTCTCTATCTCAATCTCTCTTTTGCTCTTGTTCTCTCGCTCTCTCGCTCTCTTGCTCTCCTGTTCTCTTGCTCTCTCTATCAGTTTTCTAGCTCTCAGACTCTCTCACTCCATGCTCTCTCTCTCT
>NC_088237.1:14120977-14161230 GCF_036934945.1 Oncorhynchus masou masou
CTCTCAATTCAATTTAACTCCAGGGGCATTATTATATGCATTATTATATGTTAACATTGCCAAATGCCAAGTGATGTAGAAAATATACAAAAGTGAAATAAACAATACAAATGAACACTGAACACTGGTTGCCCTTTTCTTGTGGCAACAGGTCACAAATCTTGCCGCTGTGATGTTTCACCCAGTAGATATGGGAGTTTATAAAAATCGGGTTTGTTTTCAAATTCTTTGTGGATCTGTGTAATCTGAGGGATATATGTGCCTCTAATATGGTCATACATTTGGAAGAAGGTTAGGAAGTGCAGCTCAGTTTCCACCTCATTTTGTGGGCAGTGTGCACATAGGCAGACCTGGCTCTCAAGAGAAGACAGGATATGTTGGCCTTTCTCACTGAGTCTGTACATAGTCAAAGCTTTCCTTAAGTTTGGGTCAGTCACAGTGGTCAGGTATTCTGTCACTGTGTGCTCTCTGTTTAGGGCCACATAGCATTCTAGTTTGCTCTGTTTTTTTGTTAATTCTTTCCAATGTGTCAAGTAATTATCTTTCTGTTTTCTCATGTTTTGGTTCGGTCTAATTGTGTTGCTGTCCTGGGGCTCTGTGGGTTCTATTTGTGCTTGTGAACAGAGCCCCAAGACCAGCTTGTTTAGGGGACTCTTCTCCAGGTTCTTTAGGTGATGGCTTTGTTATGGAAGGTTTGGGAATCGCTTCCTTTGCACTGCGCCCGGCCCCCCACAGGAGTCGCTAGTGCGTGATTTGTATTTGATCATGTAAACTCAGCAAAAAAAGAAACGTCCTCTCACTGTCAACTGCATTTAACTTCAGCAAACGTAACGTGTAAATATTTGAATGAGTATAACAAGATTCAACAACTGAGACATAAACTGAACAAGTTCCACAGATATCTGACTAACAGAAATGGAATAATGTGTCCCTGAACAAAGGGGGGTCAAAATCAAAAGTAACAGTCAGTATTTGGTGTGGCCACCAGCTGCATTAAGTACTGCAGTGCATCTCCTCCTCATGGACTGCATCAGATTTGCCAGTTCTTGCTGTGAGATGTGGCCCTAGCCCTCACCCTCCGATCCAACAGGTCCCAGACGTGCTCAATGGGATTGAGATCAGGGCTCTTCGGTGGCCATGGCAGAACACTGACATTCCTGATTACAGGAAATCACTCACAGAATGAGCAGTATGGCTGGTGGCATTGTCATGCTGGAGGGTCATGTCAGGGTGAGCCTGCAGGAAGGGTACCACATGAGGTAGGAGGATGTCTTCCCTGTAACGCACAGCGTTGAGATTGCCTGTAATGACAAAAAGCTCAGTGCAATGATGCTGTGACACACCGCCCCAGATCATGACGGACCCTCAACCTCCAAATCCCGCTCCAGAGTACAGGCCTCGGTGTAACGCTCATTCCTTCAACATAAACGCGAATCTGACCATCACCCCTGGTGAGACAAAGCCGCGACTCGTCAGTGAAGAGCATTTTTTGCCAGTCCTGTCTGGTCCAGCGACGGTGGGTTTGTGCCCAAAGGCAACGTTGTTGCCGGTGATGTCTGGTGAGGACCTGCCTTACAACAGGCCTACAAGCCCTCAGTCCATCCTCTCTCAGCCTATTGCGGACAGTCTGAGCACTGATGGAGATGTGTTCCTGGTGTAACTTGGGCAGTTGTTGTTGCCATCCTGTACCTGTCCCGCAGGTGTGATGTTCAGATGTACAGATGTACCGATCCTGTGTACCGATCAGGTGTTGCTACATGTGGTCTGCCACTGTGAGGACAATCAGTTGTCCGTCCTGTCTCCCTGTAGCACTGTCTTAGGCATCTCACAGTACGGACATTGCAATTTATTGCCCTGGCCACATCTGCAGTCCTCATGCCTAAGGCATGTTCACGCAGATGAGCAGGAACCCTGGGCATTTTTCTTTTGGTGTTTTTCAGAATCAGTAGAAAGGACTCTTTAGTGTCCTAAGTTTTCATAACTGTGACCTTAATTGCATACCGTCTGTAAGCTGTTAATGTCTTAACGACCGTTCCACAGGTGCATGTTCATGAATTGTTTATGGCTCATTGAACAAGCATGGGAAACAGGGTTTAAACCCTTTACAATGAAGATCTGTGAAGTTATTTGAATTTTTACAAATGATCTTTGAAAGACAGGGTCCTGAAAAAGGGACATTTCTTTTTTTGCTGAGTTTATATGTTTTTGCTATTTGTTCTTTGAAAAAAAATAATTGGAGAAGTGGTTTACCCATATATCTCCATTTCGGATAGATAATTCTTCGTGTTGTTGTTTGTTTAGTGTTTTCCAATATTCCCAGAAGTGGTTAGAGTCTATGGATTCTTCAATTACATTGAGCTGATTTCTGACGCGCTGTTCCTTCTTTTTCGATAGTGTATTTCTGTATTGTTTTAGTGATTCACCATAGTGAAGGCGTAGACTCAGGTTTCCCGGGTCTCTATGTTTTTTGGTTGGACAGGTTTCTCAATTTCTTTCGTGGGTTTTTGCATTCTTCATCAAACCATTTGTCACTATTGTTCATTTTCTTCGGTTTTCTCTCTCTCTCTCTCTCTCTCTCTCTCTCTCTCTCTCTCTCTCTCTCTCTCTCTCTCTCTCTCTCTCCCTCTCTCACTGACAGGCCTCGGGGGCTAATCTCAACTCTGCTGTTCTCGCATCTATTGTGAGAACCACCACTAACAGAGTGTGGTGCTGACTGACACTAGTGATGTTGGACGAATAATAAAGTTAAACCCCTTTGTCAGGAGTTTATTTGTCCCTGTTGTGGGATCCATCAAGAGCAACATAGCTGTATTGTAAGCCACTCAGCTTGTACTATTACCAGTGTAGCCACATTGTTTAGCCAACAGTGGTTTAGTATTGTATGAATGCATTGTAAGGCCCCTGAGCTGCCTGTCACCAATATGAATGCTGCCTCGCAATTACAGTATTAGCAGAAGAACCGCTTGGCAAAATCCATTACCATTGACTCCCATAATAGATAAACTTGCTATAATTGTTCTTGTTTTTTTATTGTTTTGCACATGCATATTCGGGAACTAATTTCCCTAGCCACTCAACGCTGAATGCCGCAAACATAATCTTCACTCTCCTTCTATCTTCATCTCCGCCTCTCCTCCAGTGTTCTAGTCATCATTAGTAGTTACACACGAATGTGTGCACGCACACACACACGCACGCTTCCCCAAACACACACACACACTTCCTGTGGAGTGACTTATCTCCAGTCCCTGTGAGGACTGAGCGAAAGGGCTGTTGACACAGACTTACGGAGGGGACACTGTGGGGCCTTCTGCTGTGAAACCAATCAGATTACAACAAGACTATATTAAACACAATCCACATCACAGATGACATGTTCTCTCTGCCCTCTCTGTCTGGCTCCTGTGTGTGTGTGTCTGTGTGTGTGTGTGTGTGTGTGTGTGTGTGTGTGTGTGTGTGTGTGTGTGTGAGAGACCTAGGACCTGGGATGGTGAGATACGTCAGGAGTCAAACTCACAGGAGCATTCTGGCAAAGTGGAGGGGGGCCAAATGGACAGCAGGGCATTGTGGGAGTCGGGGAACAGGAGAATAGGTAGACAGAAGGCAGGACAGAGTAGCTTGATGAAACACACACACACACACACACACACACACACACACACACACACACACACACACACACACACACACACATTTCTATAGAAACATTATGCCTCCTGCACCTTATAGCTCATACTGACCGAGTGCACGAGGCATTATTTTTCTACACACAAATTGTACATTTCCCAGTTTTTTCGCCAGATGGTAGCAGTGAGCTTTGCTAAACCTTTAGGTCTTGGCCGGTGTGACTAAACTTGAGAGAGATCGATCTTAAGACAGACCTTAATGAACACTTATCTAGATACCTCTGAATATTGACGGCATAATATCACAATCGTCTCAAGAGAAAGGATATACTTACAATTGATCATTTGGTACATTTGAACACAAGTAAAAAGTCCACATGAATGTAATCGGTTAGATATGAGAGATTCTAATGCACTACAATAATTAAACTCCCATTCACATCCTCTTAACAATTTAGCTTTTAATATCTGGGTTAAATACTTCTAAATATAATGGATCAACCTAGATTAATCCATTCATTTTGAGTTGTTTTACTGAGAATTGTGATAATATATCTAAACACTGTACAAGTTCAAAACACAGGCCAAAATATAATATGACAGACATGATAGAATAGAAAATCAAAATAATTATAGACATTCCTTTCAAATATATTTATTTTAGAGACCAGGTGTGTCCCTAAATGCACATTTTTGGTCCAGACAAAATGGAGGGGAATGTACTATGAGGCAAAGCCAGTGTTGTTCAGTCACAGATAATGAAATAGTACACATCATCTTATGTTGTATCTCTATGGTCAGTCTGTGAGTTACTTACCACACATGGATCCTGCTTTAACTAGCAGAGAAAAAACAGGTCTCCACACTGAACATAAGAGATGTTAATATATGTGTTCATTGATTGGCAGGTCTCATTGTTATCATCATAATGCATCTGAAATAATAACATCATGTATTTGTTTGTTATCTATACAACTGTACTGTTATTTATACATTACTGCACTGACAGTTCTTTGATCGTGTCATTCCAGTGTTCCAACAAGATCATTTGAATAATTTCCCCTTCATCGAAAGTTATTGATTTAGTCGAAATGTACTCATACTTCTACATATATAGAGAAAGAAGATAACAGAAGAGATAAAGAGAAATGTTTTGTATTTTTTATGTGTAGAGTGCTTGACAGATTCTTAATCCCAAAACATACATTTCAGTAACCTTAGTAACCCACTTGGTAAACGTTCTAATTTGTACATTTATTTTTGCCTAAATATGTCTTCTTCCTATTAGTCGGATGTGATGCATTAATGTTTTAAAACCACCTTCTCTAGAAAACAAATAGAAACACACTAACTAATCTCTTTTCAAGTTAAAGTTACTATATGTATGCCGTGTGTGTGTGTGTGTGTGCGCGCGCTTATGTGTGTGTGTGGATGTGTGCGCCCAGTGTTGGTGGGACAATAGGTCATCTGTGAGCAATTCTAGAGGGCGGGAACTCCAGAACCCGAGAGACCTAGCCTTGGCTGATGATTGGACGACGCACAACTCTGAGAAGTTTACTTTAAAGAGTGCAATTTCCTGGATTTTCAATTAAGTGTGGAATGCAGCACTCTTGAAAGCTATTGTGTGTGTGTACGTGTGTGTGTGTGTACGTGTGTGTGTACGTTTCGGCCCTAGGATGTCTCCAGGAGTATGACTCCATGTGGATGCCATTGTGACCCAGGAGGATATCTCCATTTGTCACAAAATACTTCTCGGGACGTTGTTTACCATTTGTTAGCTCTATTTTGTTCGGCAGCTGGGATCAATGGAAGCCTTTCCTTTCCTTTCATCACTCTGATGAATAGGCTGGTTTGTCAGGTTGGAAAGGTTGAGAAAGAGCGAGATATTAAAATAACATTCCCCTCCAAAGGTAGAGGGAAGCAGGGCGGTTGAATATCAAATATCAGACTCCTGAAAACGGGGAAGGGGAAAAAGAAAGAGAGGAAAACGCTAACGAACCGAACCTGTGTTACCCAAACACAAACACTTACTTTCATCAAGCGCTTTCAAACGTGTTTTCAGTCTCCCTTCAGATGCAGAAGGAACATCACAAGACCTGCGATCTGAGAGTGGAGTAGAAATGAGGAATAGAACTGCTTTCTTTAGACCCAAATGGGTCTCATCTGAAATAATGACTATGTCCTTGAGAAAAACAAAGGCCAAAACAAAGCGAGCGACAGGAGCTTTAGAAGAGGAAGGAGATGGCTGATAATTGTTTTCAAGTCTCGCTCCACTCTGTAAATGAGTTCTGTGGCTCCAAACACTGTCTTCTGTCTTTTAAATATCTCTCTCTTTTCTCTATGCCTTTGATTTCTTGTTATCTAAGCCTGAATGCTTACCCTCTCCTTGGGTCTCTCTCCTCTCTCCTCTCTCTCTCTCTCTCTCTTGCTCTCGCTCTCGCTCTCTCCTCTCTCTGAGCTCTCCTCTCATTTCTCTCTCTTTCTCTTTCGCTCTCTCCTCTCTCCTCTCTCCTCTCTCTCCTCTCTCCTCTCCTCTCTCTGAGCTCTCCTCTCTCTCTCTACTCTCCTCTCCTCTCCTCTATCTCTGAGCTCTCCTCTCCTCTTCTCTCCTCTCTCTGAGCTCTCCTCTCTCTCTCTTTCCTCTCCTCTCTCTCTGTGCTCTCCTCTCCTCTCTCTTCTCCTCTCCTCTCTCTGAGCTCTCCTCTCCTCTCCTCTCCTCTCCTCTCCTCTCCCTACTCTCCTCTCCTCCCTCTCCCCTCCTCTCTCCTCTCTCTCTGTGCTCTCCTCTCCTCTCTCTTCCCTCTCCCCTCTCCTCTCTCTCCTCTGAGCTCTCTCTCCTCCTCTCTCTGAGCTCTCTCTCCTCTCTGAGCTCTCCTCTCTTCTCTGAGCTCTCCTCTCTTCTCTGAGCTCTCCTCTCCTCTCTCTCTCTCTGAGCTATCCTCTCCTCTCTCTCTCTCCTCTCCTCTCCCTGAGCTCTCCTCTCCTCTCTCTGAGCTCTCCTCTCCTCTCTCTCTTCTCCTCTCCCCTCTCTCTCCTCTCTCTCTCCTTTCCTCTCTCTGAGCTCTCCTCTCCTCTCTCTGAGCTCTCCTCTCCTCTCTCATCTCCTCTCTCTCTGAGCTCTCCTCTCCTCTCTCTGAGCTCTCCTCTCCTCTCTGAGCTCTCCTCACCTCTCTCTGAGCTCTCCTCTCTCTGAGCTCTCCTCTCCTCTCTCTGAGCTCTCCTCTCCTCTCTCTCTCCTCTCCTCTCTCTCTGAGCTCTTCTCTCCTCTCTCTCTCCTCTCCTCTCTCTGAGCTCTCCTCTCCTCTCTCTCGCTCCTCTCCTGTCTCTGAGCTCTCCTCTCCTCTCTCTCTCTCCTCTCCTCTATCTGAGCTCTCCTCTCCTCTCTCCTCTCTCTGAGCTCTCCTCTCCTCTCGCTCTCCTCTCCTCGCTCTCTGAGCTCTCCTCTCCTCTCCCCTCTCTCCTCTCCTCTCTCTCTCCCTCTCCCCTCTCTCTCCTCTCTCTCTCTCTGAGCTCTCCCTCTCCTCTCTCTGAGCTCTCCTCTCCTCTCTCATCTCCTCTCTCTCTGAGCTCTCCTCTCCTCTCTCTGAGCTCCCCTCTCCTCTCTCTGAGCTCTCCTCTCCTCTCTCTCTGAGCTCGTCTCTCCTCTCCTCTCCTCTCTCCCCTCTCTCTCTCTCTCTCTCTCTCTCTCTCTCTCTCTCTCTCTCTCCCTCTCTCTGAGCTCCTCCTCTCTCCTCTCCCTCTCTGAGCTCTCCTCTCTCTCCTCTCTCTCCTCTCCTCTCCTCTCTCTGAGCTCTCCCTCTCCTCTCTCTCTCCTCTCTCTCTCTGAGCTCTCCTCTCTCCTCTCTCTCCTCTCTCTCTGAGCTCTCCTCTCCTCTCTCTCTCCTCTCTCTCTGAGCTCTCCTCTCCTCTCCTCTCTCTCTCTCCTCTCCTCTCTCTCTGAGCTCTCCTCTCCTCTCTCTCTGAGCTCTCCTCTCCTCTCTCTCTCCTCTCCTCTCTCTCTCCTCTCCCCTCTCTCTGAGCTCTCCTCTCTCTCTCTCCTCTCTATCTGAGCTCTCCTCTCTCTCTGAGCTCTCCTCTCCTCTCTCTGAGCTCTCCTCTCCTCTCTCTGAGCTCTCCTCTCCCCTCTCTCTGAGCTCTCCTCTCCTCTCTCCTCTCTCTCTCCTCTCCTATCTCTCTCTCCTCTCCTCTCTCTCTCCTCTCCTCTCTCTCTGAGCTCTCCTTTCCTCTCTCTGAGTTCTCCTCTCCTCTCTCTGAGCTATCCTCTCCTCTCTCTCTCCTCTCCTCTCTCCTCTCTCTCTCCTCTCTCTCCTCTCTCTCTCTCCTCTCTCTCCTCTCTCTCTCCTCTCCTCTCCCCTCTCTCTCTCCTCTCCCCTCTCTCTCTCTCTCTCCTCTCTCTGAGCTCTCCTCTCCTCTCTCTGAGCTCTCCTCTCTCTCTGAGCTCTCCTCTCTCCTCTCCTCCCCTCTCTCTGTCCTCTCCCCTCTCTCTCTCCTCTCCTCTGTCTGAGCTCTCCTCTCTCTCTCCTCTCCTCTCTCTCTGAGCTCTCCTCTCTCTCTCTCTCTCTCTCTCTCTCTCTCTCTCTCTCTCTGAGCTCTCCTCTCCTCTCTCTGAGCTCGCCTTTTGTGTCGCAGGCATTTTACACCTAACTTTTCCTTTGCTTTGCACCTTCACTACAGGAATGTGTTGTTAAGCCACCGATTGTTCCCTGATGTAACGTTCCCCAGTTTATGTGTTGTAGTTTGTGTATTTGCATGTGTTTATTTCAGGAAATGGCTTCCTGAAATCCCTCAAGCAGCTGATTGGTCGACTCCATGTCTAATTGGAGAGCTGACCCCGCCCCCTCGTCAAGACGCAGCTGTCTCCAATTACCCATTCATTCTGAAGCTATATAAATGCCAGTGTTCTGTTCAGGAGAGAGATTTGCTGGGAGGTCATTGCAGAGATTTTGCTAGAGAGATTTTGCTAGAGATTTTGCTAGAGAGATTTTGCTAGAGAGATTTTGCTAGAGAGATTTTGCTAGAGAGATTTTGCTAGAGAGATTTTGCTAGAGATTTTGCTGGGCTGAGAGTTGGTATGTTTTGTGAGTTTGTTGCTCAGATAGAGGGGAGAGGAGTTTGTTGCTCAGATTTGATGTCCTTTGTTTCTTAGTTTGTTTGTGAAATTGTTTAATATGCTGTTTCATTTGTTCCCAGGGGGGAAGGGGAAGGCACCTAGGGAGTGCTTAGGCAAGAGGCCCGCGGGCATACATATACCCGTAGCATATTCGCTGTCTAGGCACACTAGGTAAGACCTGGGCGGACCACCCCCTTGTATTTTGGTTAGGGCACCAGGTGGTGCTAAATTAGGTAAGTAGTGGGTAGGCAGGTAAGATAGGAGAGGGGGGGCTTTGAGATTTACTTTCTTTGCTTTGGTTCCGTCCAGCCCCTTTTCCCCATATTACCGTGTGAAGGAATAAAGTCCTGGTAAACGGTACCACATTCTGCCTGTTGTCATTCTTTCTTGCACCTACAGTCCATATCTTTTTCACTTCACGGAGAGTTTAGTTATAGCAGGGTTTGCGTTCCCTCTTCATAGAGGCGTGCGTAACACATGAAAACTATTTCCCTTTGACTCCTACAGTAACCTCCTACAGTATTGTACAGAACACAGCACTTCAACAGTTATTATCTATAGGCCTAGTCTTCTCCACCACACTTATTGTCCTAGGCAGTGAATTGTAGTGCAGTATTGTACAGACCGCATTGGACAAGCGAACAGACAGGTGATTATGTATCATTGCTTTGTAGCATTTTTGTGAATTTGGACGTTTCCTTCAAGATCCAACAGTGACATAGCTGTCTGTGTGTTTGGACCACAATAGTACTAGACTGCAGGGTCACAGACAAACAGCAATAATGTCTTTATTGTGAAGGAGCAATCACTTTCTTATTTCACTGCCAGAGTCTCTAAGGGGCTTCCTCTCTTCAGTTTCCTCATCTTTTCAGCTTTAAATGGAAGCTGCAAACTGTCCTTAGATACTGTCTACAGGCACCTTTTCGTTCCTCTGTCTTCAGTTTGTCATCCTTGGGTAGTTCTACTCAGGGGACCTCTGCTCAGGGAGTTTTATTCTCTCCAAGGAGTCTGTTCTTCTCCATGTCTGGGCGATGACAATAGCTTTTACACAAGGCGTACTGAGATGGCAAGTTTCCATTAAATATCGCAGTGTGTCATTATAGTTCATATTCTTAATTATGCTTCAAATTTCCCTCAGGGAAAACCACGGAGGCCACTTCTCTCCACAGTCTGTCCATATGGTGATTCATTAAAAGTTTTCTTAAGAATAAATTGCATTCAATTCAATTAAAACTGTAATGTCATAACACAATAATAGGCATAGCCTCCGACTACAACACTGTAAACGAACAAAAATTATTTAGCAATGGAAAGCCCCCCCCACCACCCAAAAAATACAGAACAAAATATGCAAAAATAAAATATCACTAAAGCCTCCTACATGCTAGGAAGCCTCAGGCGTCACACATGAACATTGCTGCAGTTATTTCTAGATTCCACCCTTGGAATTCATACCATGACAAATGAACCATTGGAGTTAGGAATACCTATTTATCTGCCTCGTACAGAGACACTTCACCGGGGTGTGAAGAATAAAGGATTTACACAAACAAAAAGACATCTTAGAGGATAAATATATATGCTTTTTTATAGGGGGGGGGGTGTAAGTGATTTGTTTGCTTCTGTCTGATCAAGGAGTTTTTGGTTGGTTGGTGGTGTCTTCTTACTAGGATCATGTACCAGTATCCAACAGATGCTAATAGGCCTAAGTCTGACAACAAGCTTAGCTCATTGAGGGAAAAGCATTGATTAGTAAGTAGGGAAATGTCTTCAGAGCTGTTTGTTACATAAACGGGCTCTTCCCCAAACCATCTGTTGGGTGTGAGGTGCTGACTTCATTTGTTGACGACGTTGCAGCACAGTGGCTAGGGAGTGAAGGGTGACTTTTCCCCCCCTATTTCGCTCTTGAGCAATGAAGGACCCTGAAGCATAAACAAAGCTCAGGGTTTTTTGTCCGTGTGTGTGTTTGTGTGTCTTGTCCTCGGATGTTTCAGCCGGGCGAGTCTGCTCACTCAGCCTCACTCTAAAAGGCCTGCTGGACCACTCGCTACAAAACGCCCCACAACCAGCAGCCTACAGGTCACACACACACACACATGCACACACACACACACGCGCACGCGCACACGCACACGCACACACACGCGCGCGCGCGCGCACACACACAGTTTTGTATTGCTATCCTTATGGGGACCAACTAATTGATTCCCTTCCAAAATCCTAGTTTCCCTGACTAACCCTAAATCTAACCCTAACCTTAATTGTAACCCTAACCCCAAACCTGACCCCTAAGTCTAAAATAGCATTTATTTTCCTCGTGCGGACCGGCAAAATGTCACCACTTGTCCAAATGTTCCTTGTATTACTATCCTTGTGAGGACTTCTGGTCCCCACAAGGACAGTTAAACAAAAACACACACACACACACTCTGGCAGATCAAACGTTGAAGGGCTGTGATATGTGGTTGTTGAACCTGGAAAAACAACAAAACAACAATCAGCAGCTGAAACAATAACAAAGCGATCTCACCACCGTTTCGCTAAGAAGCTAATGGACTTGACTGGTGACATGTAACCACTCCCAAATTCATATACAGAGCTATGGATGCAAGGACTGACCATCCATGATATCAAAATGATAGTTTTTACCATGTTTTGAGGCTATACAGTGTTTGTTTACATTTATTTTGTTTACAAACATTGGAGTAACTAAAACAAGCTTATGTTTTGGGCACTGATGGGTTACAACAGTTGAACTATGCTCATAAGGCATTTATAAGTTAGAATCAATGGGCAGGCCTACTAATCATTCATTTATAAGTTAGAATCAATGGGCAGGCCTACTAATCATTCATTTATAAGTTAGAATCAATGGGCAGGCCTACTAATCATTCATTTATAAGTTAGAATCAATGGGCAGGCCTACTAATCATTCATTTATAAGTTAGAATCAATGGGCAGGCCTACTAATCATTCATTTATAAGTTAGAATCAATGGGCGGGCCTACTAATCATTCATTTATAAGTTAGAATCAATGGGCAGGCCTACTAATCATTCATTTATAAGTTCAAAAATGGATGTAGCTACTGCAAATTGCCCCTTTAAAAGATGACTGCACTAATTGTCATCCCTGGGCAAAAACTGGTTGAATCAACATTATTTCCATGTCATTTCAACCAAAACAATCCACGTGAGAACATTGAATCAATTTGGAAAACTGACCGGATTTGCAAAAAGTCATCAACTTAACAGCATTATGTATTTTTTCACCCAAATTTGTTGCGTTTTTTTTTTACATTTCACATTGAATTCACGTTAGTTGAAAACTCAAACAAATGTAAACCAAAACTAGTCCTTGAACTGACATCTGTGCCCAGTGGGAAGACCAAAGTCTGCTAAATTACTAAAAAGTTCATGTAAAATAAATGGTAAAAGAATGAGAGGTCAGATAAAAAAAGATATGGGATACTTGTATAGTGCTAATACTTGGTACTCAGGTGAAAAATATAGTGACATGGTGGTGATTTGACCTGAGAGAATGGGAGAGAGACGTGAGGCTGATTTGACCTGAGAGAATGGGAGAGAGACATGGTGGTGATTTGACCTGAGAGAATGGGAGAGAGACATGGTGGTGATTTGACCTGAGAGAATGGGAGAGAGACATGGTGGTGATTTGACCTGAGAGAATGGGAGAGACGTGAGGCTGATTTGACCTGAGAGAATGGGAGAGAGACATGGTGGTGATTTGACCTGAGAGAATGGGAGAGACATGGTGGTGATTTGACCTGAGAGAATGGGAGAGACATGAGTGGTGATTTGACCTGAGAGAATGGGAGAGAGACATGGTGGTGATTTGACCTGAGAGAATGGGAGAGAGACATGGTGGTGATTTGACCTGAGAGAATGGGGAGAGACATGGTGGTGATTTGACCTGAGAGAATGGGGAGAGGCGTGAGGCTGATTTGACCTGAGAGAATGGGAGAGAGACGTGAGGCGGATTTGACCTGAGAGAATGGGAGAGAGGCGTGAGGCTGATTTGACCTGAGAGAATGGGAGAGAGACATGGTGGTGATTTGACCTGAGAGAATGGGGAGAGACATGGTGGTGATTTGACCTGAGAGAATGGGAGAGAGACATGGTGGTGATTTGACCTGAGAGAATGGGAGAGAGACATGAGGCGGATTTGACCTGAGAGAATGGGAGAGAGACGTGAGGCTGATTTGACCTGAGAGAATGAGAGAGAGACATGGTGGTGATTTGACCTGAGAGAATGGGAGAGAGAAATGGTGGTGATTTGACCTGAGAGAATGCGAGACAGACATGGTGGTGATTTGACCTGAGAGAATGGGAGAGAGACATGGTGGTGATTTGACCTGAGAGAATGGGAGAGAGACATGGTGGTGATTTGTCCTGAGAGAATGGTAGAGACATGGTGGTGATTTGACCTGAGAGAATGGGAGAGAGACATGGTGGTGATTTGACCTGAGAGAATGGGAGAGAGACGTGAGGCTGATTTGACCTGAGAGAATGGGAGAGAGACATGGTGGTGATTTGACCTGAGAGAATGGGAGAGAGGCGTGAGGCTGATTTGACCTGAGAGAATGGGGAGAGACATGAGGCTGATTTGACCTGAGAGAATGGGAGAGAGGCGTGAGGCTGATTTGACCTGAGAGAATGGGAGAGAGACATGGTGGTGATTTGACCTGAGAGAATGGGAGAGAGACATGGTGGTGATTTGACCTGAGAGAATGGGAGAGAGACATGGTGGTGATTTGACCTGAGAGAATGGGAGAGAGACATGGTGGTGATTTGACCTGAGAGAATGGGAGAGAGACGTGAGGCTGATTTGACCTGAGGGAATGGGAGAGAGACGTGAGGCTGATTTGACCTGAGAGAATGGGAGAGAGACATGGTGGTGATTTGACCTGAGAGAATGGGAGAGAGACGTGAGGCTTATTTGACCTGAGAGAATGGGAGAGAGACATGGTGGTGATTTGACCTGAGAGAATAGGAGAGAGACATGGTGGTGATTTGACCTGAGAGAATGGGAGAGAGACGTGAGGCTGATTTGACCTGAGAGAATGGGAGAGAGACATGGTGGTGATTTGACCTGAGAGAATGGGAGAGAGACATGGTGGTGATTTGACCTGAGAGAATGGGAGAGAGACATGGTGGTGATTTGACCTGAGACCCATTCTCTCTCCCATGTCTCTCCCATTCTCTCAGGTCAAATCACCACCATGTCTCTCTCCCATTCTCTCAGGTCAAATCAGCCTCACGTCTCTCTCCCATTCTCTCAGGTCAAATCAGCCTCACGTCTCTCTCCCATTCTCTCAGGTCAAATCAGCCTCACGTCTCTCTCCCATTCTCTCAGGTCAAATCACCACCATGTCTCTCTCCCATTCTCTCAGGTCAAATCAGCCTAACGTCTCTCTCCCATTCTCTCAGGTCAAATCACCACCATGTCTCTCTCCCATTCTCTCAGGTCAAATCAGCCTCACGTCTCTCTCCCATTCCTCAGGTCAAATCAGCCTCACGTCTCTCTCCCATTCTCTCAGGTCAAATCACCACCATGTCTCTCTCCCATTCTCTCAGGTCAAATCAGCCTCATGTCTCTCTCCCATTCTCTCAGGTCAAATCAGCCTCACGTCTCTCTCCCATTCTCTCAGGTCAAATCAGCCTCACGTCTCTCTCCCATTCTCTCAGGTCAAATCACCACCATGTCTCTCTCCCATTCTCTCAGGTCAAATCACCACCATGTCTCTCTCCCATTCTCTCAGGTCAAATCACCACCATGTCTCTCTCCGATTCTCTCAGGTCAAATCACCACCATGTCTCTCTCCCATTCTCTCAGGTCAAATCAGCCTCATGTCTCTCTCCCATTCTCTCAGGTCAAATCACCACCATGTCTCTCTCCCATTCTCTCAGGTCAAATCACCACCATGTCTCTCTCCCATTCTCTCAGGTCAAATCAGCCTCACGTCTCTCTCCCATTCTCTCAGGTCAAATCAGCCTCACGTCTCTCTCCCATTCTCTCAGGTCAAATCACCACCATGTCTCTCTCCCATTCTCTCAGGTCAAATCACCACCATGTCTCTCTCCCATTCTCTCAGGTCAAATCAGCCTCACGTCTCTCTCCCATTCTCTCAGGTCAAATCAGCCTCACGTCTCTCTCCCATTCTCTCAGGTCAAATCACCACCATGTCTCTCTCCCATTCTCTCAGGTCAAATCAGCCTCATGTCTCTCTCCCATTCTCTCAGGTCAAATCACCACCATGTCTCTCTCCCATTCTCTCAGGTCAAATCACCACCATGTCTCTCTCCCATTCTCTCAGGTCAAATCAGCCTCATGTCTCTCTCCCATTCTCTCAGGTCAAATCAGCCTCACGTCTCTCTCCCATTCTCTCAGGTCAAATCAGCCTCACGTCTCTCTCCCATTCTCTCAGGTCAAATCAGCCTCACGTCTCTCTCCCATTCTCTCAGGTCAAATCAGCCTCACGTCTCTCTCCCATTCTCTCAGGTCAAATCACCACCATGTCTCTCTCCCATTCTCTCAGGTCAAATCAGCCTCATGTCTCTCTCCCATTCTCTCAGGTCAAATCAGCCTCACGTCTCTCTCCCATTCTCTCAGGTCAAATCACCACCATGTCTCTCTCCCATTCTCTCAGGTCAAATCAGCCTCATGTCTCTCTCCCATTCTCTCAGGTCAAATCAGCCTCACGTCTCTCTCCCATTCCCTCAGGTCAAATCAGCCTCACGTCTCTCCCATTCTCTCAGGTCAAATCACCACCATGTCTCTCTCCCATTCTCTCAGGTCAAATCAACCTCATGTCTCTCTCCCATTCTCTCAGGTCAAATCAGCCTCACGTCTCTCTCCCATTCTCTCAGGTCAAATCAGCCTCACGTCTCTCTCCCATTCTCTCAGGTCAAATCACCACCATGTCTCTCTCCCATTCTCTCAGGTCAAATCAGCCTCATGTCTCTCTCCCATTCTCTCAGGTCAAATCAGCCTCACGTCTCTCTCCCATTCTCTCAGGTCAAATCAGCCTCACGTCTCTCTCCCATTCTCTCAGGTCAAATCACCACCATGTCTCTCTCCCATTCTCTCAGGTCAAATCACCACCATGTCTCTCTCCCATTCTCTCAGGTCAAATCACCACCATGTCTCTCTCCGATTCTCTCAGGTCAAATCACCACCATGTCTCTCTCCCATTCTCTCAGGTCAAATCAGCCTCATGTCTCTCTCCCATTCTCTCAGGTCAAATCACCACCATGTCTCTCTCCCATTCTCTCAGGTCAAATCACCACCATGTCTCTCTCCCATTCTCTCAGGTCAAATCAGCCTCACGTCTCTCTCCCATTCTCTCAGGTCAAATCACCACCATGTCTCTCTCCCATTCTCTCAGGTCAAATCAGCCTCACGTCTCTCTCCCATTCCCTCAGGTCAAATCAGCCTCACGTCTCTCTCCCATTCTCTCAGGTCAAATCACCACCATGTCTCTCTCCCATTCTCTCAGGTCAAATCAGCCTCACGTCTCTCTACCATTCTCTCAGGTCAAATCAGCCTCACGTCTCTCTCCCATTCTCTCAGGTCAAATCACCACCATGTCTCTCTCCCATTCTCTCAGGTCAAATCAGCCTCATGTCTCTCTCCCATTCTCTCAGGTCAAATCACCCTCACGTCTCTCTCCCATTCTCTCAGGTCAAATCACCACCATGTCTCTCTCCCATTCTCTCAGGTCAAATCACCACCATGTCTCTCTCCCCTTCTCTCAGGTCAAATCACCACCATGTCTCTCTCCCATTCTCTCAGGTCAAATCAGCCTCACGTCTCTCTCCCATTCCCTCAGGTCAAATCAGCCTCACGTCTCTCTCCCATTCTCTCAGGTCAAATCACCACCATGTCTCTCTCCCATTCTCTCAGGTCAAATCAGCCTCATGTCTCTCTCCCATTCTCTCAGGTCAAATCAGCCTCACGTCTCTCCCATTCTCTCAGGTCAAATCAGCCTCACGTCTCTCTCCCATTCTCTCAGGTCAAATCAGCCTCACGTCTCTCTCCCATTCTCTCAGGTCAAATCACCACCATGTCTCTCTCCCATTCTCTCAGGTCAAATCAGCCTCACGTCTCTCTCCCATTCTCTCAGGTCAAATCACCACCATGTCTCTCTCCCATTCTCTCAGGTCAAATCAGCCTCATGTCTCTCTCCCATTCTCTCAGGTCAAATCACCACCATGTCTCTCTCCCATTCTCTCAGGTCAAATCACCACCATGTCTCTCTCCCATTCTCTCAGGTCAAATCAGCCTCATGTCTCTCTCCCATTCTCTCAGGTCAAATCAGCCTCACGTCTCTCTCCCATTCTCTCAGGTCAAATCAGCCTCACGTCTCTCTCCCATTCTCTCAGGTCAAATCAGCCTCACGTCTCTCTCCCATTCTCTCAGGTCAAATCAGCCTCACGTCTCTCTCCCATTCTCTCAGGTCAAATCACCACCATGTCTCTCTCCCATTCTCTCAGGTCAAATCAGCCTCATGTCTCTCTCCCATTCTCTCAGGTCAAATCAGCCTCACGTCTCTCTCCCATTCTCTCAGGTCAAATCACCACCATGTCTCTCTCCCATTCTCTCAGGTCAAATCAGCCTCATGTCTCTCTCCCATTCTCTCAGGTCAAATCAGCCTCACGTCTCTCTCCCATTCCCTCAGGTCAAATCAGCCTCACGTCTCTCTCCCATTCTCTCAGGTCAAATCACCACCATGTCTCTCTCCCATTCTCTCAGGTCAAATCACCTCCGTCTCTCTCCCATTCTCTCAGGTCAAATCAGCCTCACGTCTCTCTCCCATTCTCTCAGGTCAAATCAGCCTCACGTCTCTCTCCCATTCTCTCAGGTCAAATCACCACCATGTCTCTCTCCCATTCTCTCAGGTCAAATCAGCCTCATGTCTCTCTCCCATTCTCTCAGGTCAAATCAGCCTCACGTCTCTCTCCCATTCTCTCAGGTCAAATCAGCCTCACGTCTCTCTCCCATTCTCTCAGGTCAAATCACCACCATGTCTCTCTCCCATTCTCTCAGGTCAAATCACCACCATGTCTCTCTCCCATTCTCTCAGGTCAAATCACCACCATGTCTCTCTCCCATTCTCTCAGGTCAAATCACCACCATGTCTCTCTCCCATTCTCTCAGGTCAAATCAGCCTCATGTCTCTCTCCCATTCTCTCAGGTCAAATCACCACCATGTCTCTCTCCCATTCTCTCAGGTCAAATCACCACCATGTCTCTCTCCCATTCTCTCAGGTCAAATCAGCCTCCGTCTCTCTCCCATTCTCTCAGGTCAAATCACCACCATGTCTCTCTCCCATTCTCTCAGGTCAAATCAGCCTCACGTCTCTCTCCCATTCCCTCAGGTCAAATCAGCCTCACGTCTCTCTCCCATTCTCTCAGGTCAAATCACCACCATGTCTCTCTCCCATTCTCTCAGGTCAAATCAACCTCACGTCTCTCTCCCATTCTCTCAGGTCAAATCAGCCTCACGTCTCTCTCCCATTCTCTCAGGTCAAATCACCACCATGTCTCTCTCCCATTCTCTCAGGTCAAATCACCACCATGTCTCTCTCCCATTCTCTCAGGTCAAATCAGGTCTCTCTCCCATTCTCTCAGGTCAAATCACCCTCACGTCTCTCTCCCATTCTCTCAGGTCAAATCACCACCATGTCTCTCTCCCATTCCCTCAGGTTACATCAGCCTCACGTCTCTCTCCCATTCTCTCAGGTCAAATCACCACCATGTCTCTCTCCCATTCCCTCAGGTTACATCAGCCTCATGTCTCTCTCCCATTCTCTCAGGTCAAATCACCACCACGTCTCTCTCCCATTCTCTCAGGTCAAATCACCACCATGTCTCTCTCCCATTCCCTCAGGTTACATCAGCCTCACGTCTCTCTCCCATTCTCTCAGGTCAAATCACCACCATGTCTCTCTCCCATTCTCTCAGGTCCAATCAGCCTCACGTCTCTCTCCCATTCTCTCAGGTCAAATCACCACCATGTCTCTCTCCCATTCTCTCAGGTCAAATCAGCCTCACGTCTCTCTCCCATTCCCTCAGGTCAAATCAGCCTCACGTCTCTCTCCCATTCTCTCAGGTCAAATCACCACCATGTCTCTCTCCCATTCTCTCAGGTCAAATCAGCCTCACGTCTCTCTCCCATTCTCTCAGGTCAAATCACCACCATGTCTCTCTCCCATTCTCTCAGGTCAAATCAGCCTCATGTCTCTCTCCCATTCTCTCAGGTCAAATCAGCCTCACGTCTCTCTCCCATTCCCTCAGGTCAAATCAGCCTCACGTCTCTCTCCCATTCTCTCAGGTCAAATCACCACCATGTCTCTCTCCCATTCTCTCAGGTCAAATCAGCCTCATGTCTCTCTCCCATTCTCTCAGGTCAAATCAGCCTCACGTCTCTCTCCCATTCTCTCAGGTCAAATCAGCCTCACGTCTCTCTCCCATTCTCTCAGGTCAAATCACCACCATGTCTCTCTCCCATTCTCTCAGGTCAAATCACCACCATGTCTCTCTCCCATTCTCTCAGGTCAAATCAGCCTCATGTCTCTCTCCCATTCTCTCAGGTCAAATCATGTCTCTCTCCCATTCTCTCAGGTCAAATCACCACCATGTCTCTCTCCCATTCTCTCAGGTCAAATCACCACCATGTCTCTCTCCCATTCTCTCAGGTCAAATCAGCCTCACGTCTCTCTCCCATTCTCTCAGGTCAAATCACCACCATGTCTCTCTCCCATTCTCTCAGGTCAAATCAGCCTCACGTCTCTCTCCCATTCCCTCAGGTCAAATCAGCCTCACGTCTCTCTCCCATTCTCTCATTTCAAATCACCACCATGTCTCTCTCCCATTCCCTCAGGTCAAATCAGCCTCACGTCTCTCTCCCATTCTCTCAGGTCAAATCACCACCATGTCTCTCTCCCATTCTCTCAGGTCAAATCAGCCTCACGTCTCTCTCCCATTCCCTCAGGTCAAATCAGCCTCACGTCTCTCTCCCATTCTCTCAGGTCAAATCACCACCATGTCTCTCTCCCATTCTCTCAGGTCAAATCACCACCATGTCTCTCTCCCATTCTCTCAGGTCAAATCAGCCTCATGTCTCTCCCATTCTCTCAGGTCAAATCACCACCATGTCTCTCTCCCATTCTCTCAGGTCAAATCAGCCTCACGTCTCTCTCCCATTCCTCAGGTCAAATCAGTCTCTCTCCCATTCTCTCAGGTCAAATCACCACCATGTCTCTCTCCCATTCTCTCAGGTCAAATCAGCCTCATGTCTCTCTCCCATTCTCTCAGGTCAAATCAGCCTCACGTCTCTCTCCCATTCCCTCAGGTCAAATCAGCCTCACGTCTCTCTCCCATTCTCTCAGGTCAAATCACCACCATGTCTCTCTCCCATTCTCTCAGGTCAAATCAGCCTCATGTCTCTCTCCCATTCTCTCAGGTCAAATCAGCCTCACGTCTCTCTCCCATTCTCTCAGGTCAAATCAGCCCATTCCCATTCTCTCAGGTCAAATCACCACCATGTCTCTCTCCCATTCTCTCAGGTCAAATCACCACCATGTCTCTCTCCCATTCTCTCAGGTCAAATCAGCCTCACGTCTCTCTCCCATTCTCTCAGGTCAAATCACCACCATGTCTCTCTCCCATTCTCTCAGGTCAAATCACCACCATGTCTCTCTCCCATTCTCTCAGGTCAAATCACCACCATGTCTCTCTACCATTCTCTCAGGTCAAATCACCACCAGGTCTCTCTCCCATTCTCTCAGGTCAAATCACCACCATGTCTCTCTCCCATTCTCTCAGGTCAAATCACCACCATGTCTCTCTCCCATTCTCTCAGGTCAAATCAGCCTCACGTCTCTCTCCCATTCTCTCAGGTCAAATCACCACCATGTCTCTCTCCCATTCTCTCAGGTCAAATCAGCCTCACGTCTCTCTCCCATTCCCTCAGGTCAAATCAGCCTCACGTCTCTCTCCCATTCTCTCAGGTCAAATCACCACCATGTCTCTCTCCCATTCTCTCAGGTCAAATCACCACCATGTCTCTCTCCCATTCTCTCAGGTCAAATCAGCCTCATGTCTCTCTCCCATTCTCTCAGGTCAAATCAGCCTCACGTCTCTCTCCCATTCTCTCAGGTCAAATCACCACCATGTCTCTCTCCCATTCCCTCAGGTTACATCAGCCTCATGTCTCTCTCCCATTCCCTCAGGTCAAATCAGCCTCACGTCTCTCTCCCATTCTCTCAGGTCAAATCACCACCATGTCTCTCTCCCATTCTCTCAGGTCAAATCAGCCTCATGTCTCTCTCCCATTCTCTCAGGTCAAATCAGGTCAAATCAGCCTCACGTCTCTCTCCCATTCTCTCAGGTCAAATCACCACCATGTCTCTCTCCCATTCTCTCAGGTCAAATCAGCCTCATGTCTCTCTCCCATTCTCTCAGGTCAAATCAGCCTCACCATGTCTCTCTCCCATTCTCTCAGGTCAAATCAGCCTCACGTCTCTCTCCCATTCTCTCAGGTCAAATCACCATGTCTCTCTCCCAGGTCAAATCACCACCATGTCTCTCTCCCATTCTCTCAGGTCAAATCAGCCTCACGTCTCTCTCCCATTCCCTCAGGTCAAATCAGCCTCACGTCTCTCTCCCATTCTCTCAGGTCAAATCACCACCATGTCTCTCTCCCATTCTCTCAGGTCAAATCAGCCTCATGTCTCTCTCCCATTCTCTCGGGTCAAATCAGCCTCACGTCTCTCTCCCATTCTCTCAGGTCAAATCACCACCATGTCTCTCTCCCATTCTCTCAGGTCAAATCAGCCTCACGTCTCTCTCCCATTCCCTCAGGTCAAATCAGCCTCACGTCTCTCTCCCATTCTCTCAGGTCAAATCACCACCATGTCTCTCTCCCATTCTCTCAGGTCAAATCAGCCTCACGTCTCTCTCCCATTCTCTCAGGTCAAATCACCACCATGTCTCTCTCCCATTCTCTCAGGTCAAATCAGCCTCACGTCTCTCTCCCATTCTCTCAGGTCAAATCAGCCTCACGTCTCTCTCCCATTCTCTCAGGTCAAATCACCACCATGTCTCTCTCCCATTCTCTCAGGTCAAATCACCACCATGTCTCTCTCCCATTCTCTCAGGTCAAATCAGCCTCACGTCTCTCTCCCATTCTCTCAGGTCAAATCACCACCATGTCTCTCTCCCATTCTCTCAGGTCAAATCATCCTCATGTCTCTCTCCCATTCTCTCAGGTCAAATCACCACCATGTCTCTCTCCCATTCTCTCAGGTCAAATCACCACCATGTCTCTCTCCCATTCTCTCAGGTCAAATCACCACCATGTCTCTCTCCCATTCTCTCAGGTCAAATCAGCCTCACGTCTCTCTCCCATTCTCTCAGGTCAAATCACCACCATGTCTCTCTCCCATTCTCTCAGGTCAAATCACCACCATGTCTCTCTCCCATTCTCTCAGGTCAAATCAGCCCATGTCTCTCTCCCATTCTATCAGGTCAAATCAGCCTCACGTCTCTCTCCCATTCTCTCAGGTCAAATCAGCCTCACGTCTCTCTCCCATTCTCTCAGGTCAAATCACCACCATGTCTCTCTCCCATTCTCTCAGGTCAAATCACCACCATGTCCACATTCTCTCAGGTCAAATCACCACCTCTCCCATTCTCTCAGGTCAAATCACCACCATGTCTCTCTCCCATTCTCTCAGGTCAAATCAGCCTCACGTCTCTCTCCCATTCTCTCAGGTCAAATCAGCCTCACGTCTCTCTCCCATTCTCTCAGGTCAAATCAGCCTCACGTCTCTCTCCCATTCTCTCAGGTCAAATCACCACCATGTCTCTCTCCCATTGTCTCAGGTCAAATCAGCCTCATGTCTCTCTCCCATTCTCTCAGGTCAAATCACCACCATGTCTCTCTCCCATTCTCTCAGGTCAAATCACCACCATGTCTCTCTCCCATTCTCTCAGGTCAAATCAGCCTCACGTCTCTCTCCCATTCTCTCAGGTCAAATCATTCCATTCTCTCAGGTCAAATCAGCCTCATGTCTCTCTCCCATTCTCTCAGGTCAAATCACCACCATGTCTCTCTCCCATTCTCTCAGGTCAAATCACCACCATGTCTCTCTCCCATTCTCTCAGGTCAAATGCCTCATGTCTCTCTCCCATTCTCTCAGGTCAAATCAGCCTCACGTCTCTCTCCCATTCTCTCAGGTCAAATCAGCCTCACGTCTCTCTCCCATTCTCTCAGGTCAAATCAGCCTCACGTCTCTCTCCCATTCTCTCAGGTCAAATCAGCCTCACGTCCTCTCCCATTCTCTCAGGTCAAATCACCACCATGTCTCTCTCCCATTCTCTCAGGTCAAATCACCACCATGTCTCTCTCCCATTCTCTCAGGTCAAATCAGCCTCATGTCTCTCTCCCATTCTCTCAGGTCAAATCAGCCTCACGTCTCTCTCCCATTCTCTCAGGTCAAATCAGCCCACGTCTCTCTCCCATTCTCTCAGGTCAAATCACCACCATGTCTCTCTCCCATTCTCTCAGGTCAAATCACCACCATGTCTCTCTCCCATTCTCTCAGGTCAAATCACCACCATGTCTGTCTCGCATTCTCTCAGGTCAAATCACCACCACGTCTCTCTCCCATTCTCTCAGGTCAAATCACCACCATGTCTCTCTCCCATTCTCTCAGGTCAAATCAGCCTCAGGTCTCTCTCCCATTCTCTCAGGTCAAATCAGCCTCACGTCTCTCTCCCATTCTCTCAGGTCAAATCACCACCATGTCTCTCTCCCATTCTCTCAGGTCAAATCAGCCTCACGTCTCTCTCCCATTCTCTCAGGTCAAATCAACCTCACGTCTCTCTCCCATTCTCTCAGGTCAAATCACCACCATGTCTCTCTCCCATTCTCTCAGGTCAAATCAGCCTCACGTCTCTCTCCCATTCTCTCAGGTCATATCAGCCTCTCTCTCTCCCATTCTCTCAGGTCAAATCACCACCATGTCTCTCTCCCATTCTCTCAGGTCAAATCACCACCATGTCTCTCTCCCATTCTCTCAGGTCAAATCACCACCATGTCTCTCTCCCATTCTCTCAGGTCAAATCACCACCATGTCTCTCTCCCATTCTCTCAGGTCAAATCAGCCTCACGTCTCTCTCCCATTCTCTCAGGTCAAATCAGCCTCACGTCTCTCTCCCATTCTCTCAGGTCAAATCATCACCATGTCTCTCTCCCATTCTCTCAGGTCAAATCACCACCATGTCTCTCTCCCATTCTCTCAGGTCAAATCACCACCATGTCTCTCTCCCATTCTCTCAGGTCAAATCACCACCATGTCTCTCTCCCATTCTCTCAGGTCAAATCACCACCATGTCTCTCTCCCATTCTCTCAGGTCAAATCACCACCATGTCTCAGGTCAAATCCCATTCCCATTCTCTCAGGTCAAATCAGCCTCATGTCTCTCTCCCATTCTCTCAGGTCAAATCAGCCTCACGTCTCTCTCCCATTCTCTCAGGTCAAATCAGCCTCACGTCTCTCTCCCATTCTCTCAGGTCAAATCAGCCTCATGTCTCTCTCCCATTCTCTCAGGTCAAATCAGCCTCACGTCTCTCTCCCATTCTCTCAGGTCAAATCACCACCATGTCTCTCTCCCATTCTCTCAGGTCAAATCACCACCATGTCTCTCTCCCATTCTCTCAGGACAAATCAGCCTCATGTCTCTCTCCCATTCTCTCAGGTCAAATCAGCCTCCGTCTCTCTCCCATTCTCTCAGGTCAAATCAGCCTCACGTCTCTCTCCCATTCTCTCAGGTCAAATCACCACCATGTCTCTCTCCCATTCCCTCAGGTTACATCAGCCTCATGTCTCTCTCCCATTCTCTCAGGTCAAATCACCACCATGTCTCTCTCCCATTCTCTCAGGTCAAATCACCACCATGTCTCTCTCCCATTCTCTCAGGTCAAATCAGCCTCACGTCTCTCTCCCATTCCCTCAGGTCAAATCAGCCTCACGTCTCTCTCCCATTCTCTCAGGTTAAATCACCACCATGTCTCTCTCCCATTCTCTCAGGTCAAATCAGCCTCATGTCTCTCTCCCATTCTCTCGGGTCAAATCAGCCTCACGTCTCTCTCCCATTCTCTCAGGTCAAATCACCACCATGTCTCTCTCCCATTCTCTCAGGTCAAATCAGCCTCACGTCTCTCTCCCATTCCCTCAGGTCAAATCAGCCTCACGTCTCTCTCCCATTCTCTCAGGTCAAATCACCACCATGTCTCTCTCCCATTCTCTCAGGTCAAATCAGCCTCACGTCTCTCTCCCATTCTCTCAGGTCAAATCACCACCATGTCTCTCTCCCATTCTCTCAGGTCAAATCAGCCTCACGTCTCTCTCCCATTCTCTCAGGTCAAATCAGCCTCACGTCTCTCTCCCATTCTCTCAGGTCAAATCACCACCATGTCTCTCTCCCATTCTCTCAGGTCAAATCACCACCATGTCTCTCTCCCATTCTCTCAGGTCAAATCAGCCTCACGTCTCTCTCCCATTCTCTCAGGTCAAATCACCACCATGTCTCTCTCCCATTCTCTCAGGTCAAATCATCCTCACGTCTCTCTCCCATTCTCTCAGGTCAAATCACCACCATGTCTCTCTCCCATTCTCTCAGGTCAAATCACCACCATGTCTCTCTCCCATTCTCTCAGGTCAAATCACCACCATGTCTCTCTCCCATTCTCTCAGGTCAAATCAGCCTCACGTCTCTCTCCCATTCTCTCAGGTCAAATCACCACCATGTCTCTCTCCCATTCTCTCAGGTCAAATCACCACCATGTCTCTCTCCCATTCTCTCAGGTCAAATCAGCCTCATGTCTCTCTCCCATTCTATCAGGTCAAATCAGCCTCACGTCTCTCTCCCATTCTCTCAGGTCAAATCAGCCTCACGTCTCTCCCATTCTCTCAGGTCAAATCACCACCATGTCTCTCTCCCATTCTCTCAGGTCAAATCACCACCATGTCTGTCTCGCATTCTCTCAGGTCAAATCACCACCACGTCTCTCTCCCATTCTCTCAGGTCAAATCACCACCATGTCTCTCTCCCATTCTCTCAGGTCAAATCAGCCTCACGTCTCTCTCCCATTCTCTCAGGTCAAATCAGCCTCACGTCTCTCTCCCATTCTCTCAGGTCAAATCAGCCTCACGTCTCTCTCCCATTCTCTCAGGTCAAATCACCACCATGTCTCTCTCCCATTCTCTCAGGTCAAATCACCACCATGTCTCTCTCCCATTCTCTCAGGTCAAATCAGCCTCACGTCTCTCTCCCATTCTCTCAGGTCAAATCACCACCATGTCTCTCTCCCATTCTCTCAGGTCAAATCAGCCTCACGTCTCTCTCCCATTCTCTCAGGTCAAATCACCACCATGTCTCTCTCCCATTGTCTCAGGTCAAATCAGCCTCATGTCTCTCTCCCATTCTCTCAGGTCAAATCACCACCATGTCTCTCTCCCATTCTCTCAGGTCAAATCACCACCATGTCTCTCTCCCATTCTCTCAGGTCAAATCAGCCTCACGTCTCTCTCCCATTCTCTCAGGTCAAATCACCACCATGTCTCTCTCCCATTCTCTCAGGTCAAATCAGCCTCATGTCTCTCTCCCATTCTCTCAGGTCAAATCACCACCATGTCTCTCTCCCATTCTCTCAGGTCAAATCACCACCATGTCTCTCTCCCATTCTCTCAGGTCAAATCAGCCTCATGTCTCTCTCCCATTCTCTCAGGTCAAATCAGCCTCACGTCTCTCTCCCATTCTCTCAGGTCAAATCAGCCTCACGTCTCTCTCCCATTCTCTCAGGTCAAATCAGCCTCACGTCTCTCTCCCATTCTCTCAGGTCAAATCAGCCTCACGTCTCTCTCCCATTCTCTCAGGTCAAATCACCACCATGTCTCTCTCCCATTCTCTCAGGTCAAATCACCACCATGTCTCTCTCCCATTCTCTCAGGTCAAATCAGCCTCATGTCTCTCTCCCATTCTCTCAGGTCAAATCAGCCTCACGTCTCTCTCCCATTCTCTCAGGTCAAATCAGCCTCACGTCTCTCTCCCATTCTCTCAGGTCAAATCACCACCATGTCTCTCTCCCATTCTCTCAGGTCAAATCACCACCATGTCTCTCTCCCATTCTCTCAGGTCAAATCACCACCATGTCTGTCTCGCATTCTCTCAGGTCAAATCACCACCACGTCTCTCTCCCATTCTCTCAGGTCAAATCACCACCATGTCTCTCTCCCATTCTCTCAGGTCAAATCAGCCTCACGTCTCTCTCCCATTCTCTCAGGTCAAATAACCACCATGTCTCTCTCCCATTCTCTCAGGTCAAATCACCACCATGTCTCTCTCCCATTCTCTCAGGTCAAATCAGCCTCACGTCTCTCTCCCATTCTCTCAGGTCAAATCAACCTCACGTCTCTCTCCCATTCTCTCAGGTCAAATCACCACCATGTCTCTCTCCCATTCTCTCAGGTCAAATCAGCCTCACGTCTCTCTCCCATTCTCTCAGGTCAAATCAGCCTCACGTCTCTCTCCCATTCTCTCAGGTCAAATCACCACCATGTCTCTCTCCCATTCTCTCAGGTCAAATCACCACCATGTCTCTCTCCCATTCTCTCAGGTCAAATCACCACCATGTCTCTCTCCCATTCTCTCAGGTCAAATCACCACCATGTCTCTCTCCCATTCTCTCAGGTCAAATCAGCCTCACGTCTCTCTCCCATTCTCTCAGGTCAAATCAACCTCACGTCTCTCTCCCATTCTCTCAGGTCAAATCACCACCATGTCTCTCTCCCATTCTCTCAGGTCAAATCACCACCATGTCTCTCTCCCATTCTCTCAGGTCAAATCACCACCATGTCTCTCTCCCATTCTCTCAGGTCAAATCACCACCATGTCTGTCTCCCATTCTCTCAGGTCAAATCAGCCTCACGTCTCTCTCCCATTCTCTCAGGTCAAATCAACACCATGTCTCTCTCCCATTCTCTCAGGTCAAATCAGCCTCACGTCTCTCTCCCATTCCCTCAGGTCAAATCTCACGTCTCTCTCCCATTCTCTCATTTCAAACCACCACCATGTCTCTCTCCCATTCCCTCAGGTCAAATCAGCCTCACGTCTCTCTCCCATTCTCTCAGGTCAAATCACCACCATGTCTCTCTCCCATTCTCTCAGGTCAAATCAGCCTCACGTCTCTCTCCCATTCCCTCAGGTCAAATCAGCCTCACGTCTCTCTCCCATTCTCTCAGGTCAAATCACCACCATGTCTCTCCCATTCTCTCAGGTCAAATCACCACCATGTCTCTCTCCCATTCTCTCAGGTCAAATCAGCCTCATGTCTCTCTCCCATTCTCTCAGGTCAAATCACCACCATGTCTCTCTCCCATTCTCTCAGGTCAAATCACCACCATGTCTCTCTCCCATTCTCTCAGGTCAAATCAGCCTCACGTCTCTCTCCCATTCTCTCAGGTCAAATCAGCCTCACGTCTCTCTCCCATTCTCTCATTTCAAATCACCACCATGTCTCTCTCCCATTCCCTCAGGTCAAATCAGCCTCACGTCTCTCTCCCATTCTCTCAGGTCAAATCACCACCATGTCTCTCTCCCATTCTCTCAGGTCAAATCAGCCTCATGTCTCTCTCCCATTCTCTCAGGTCAAATCAGCCTCACGTCTCTCTCCCATTCCCTCAGGTCAAATCAGCCTCACGTCTCTCTCCCATTCTCTCAGGTCAAATCACCACCATGTCTCTCTCCCATTCTCTCAGGTCAAATCAGCCTCATGTCTCTCTCCCATTCTCTCAGGTCAAATCAGCCTCACGTCTCTCTCCCATTCCCTCAGGTCAAATCAGCCTCACGTCTCTCTCCCATTCTCTCAGGTCAAATCACCACCATGTCTCTCTCCCATTCTCTCAGGTCAAATCAGCCTCACGTCTCTCTACCATTCTCTCAGGTCAAATCAGCCTCACGTCTCTCTCCCATTCTCTCAGGTCAAATCACCACCATGTCTCTCTCCCATTCTCTCAGGTCAAATCACCACCATGTCTCTCTCCCATTCTCTCAGGTCAAATCAGCCTCATGTCTCTCTCCCATTCTCTCAGGTCAAATCACCCTCACGTCTCTCTCCCATTCTCTCAGGTCAAATCACCACCATGTCTCTCTCCCATTCCCTCAGGTTACATCAGCCTCACGTCTCTCTCCCATTCTCTCAGGTCAAATCACCACCATGTCTCTCTCCCATTCCCTCAGGTTACATCAGCCTCATGTCTCTCTCCCATTCTCTCAGGTCAAATCACCACCACGTCTCTCTCCCATTCTCTCAGGTCAAATCACCACCATGTCTCTCTCCCATTCCCTCAGGTTACATCGTCTCTCTCCCATTCTCTCAGGTCAAATCACCACCATGTCTCTCTCCCATTCTCTCAGGTCCAATCAGCCTCACGTCTCTCTCCCATTCTCTCAGGTCAAATCACCACCATGTCTCTCTCCCATTCTCTCAGGTCAAATCAGCCTCACGTCTCTCTCCCATTCCCTCAGGTCAAATCAGCCTCACGTCTCTCTCCCATTCTCTCAGGTCAAATCACCACCTCTCTCCCATTCTCTCAGGTCAAATCAGCCTCATGTCTCTCTCCCATTCTCTCAGGTCAAATCACCACCATGTCTCTCTCCCATTCTCTCAGGTCAAATCAGCCTCATGTCTCTCTCCCATTCTCTCAGGTCAAATCAGCCTCACGTCTCTCTCCCATTCCCTCAGGTCAAATCAGCCTCACGTCTCTCTCCCATTCTCTCAGGTCAAATCACCCATTCTCTCTCAGGTCAAATCAGCCTCATGTCTCTCTCCCATTCTCTCAGGTCAAATCAGCCTCACGTCTCTCTCCCATTCTCTCAGGTCAAATCAGCCTCACGTCTCTCTCCCATTCTCTCAGGTCAAATCACCACCATGTCTCTCTCCCATTCTCTCAGGTCAAATCACCACCATGTCTCTCTCCCATTCTCTCAGGTCAAATCAGCCTCATGTCTCTCTCCCATTCTCTCAGGTCAAATCACCACCATGTCTCTCTCCCATTCTCTCAGGTCAAATCACCACCATGTCTCTCCCATTCTCTCAGGTCAAATCACCACCATGTCTCTCTCCCATTCTCTCAGGTCAAATCAGCCTCACGTCTCTCTCCCATTCTCTCAGGTCAAATCACCACCATGTCTCTCCCATTCTCTCAGGTCAAATCAGCCTCATCTCCCATTCCTCAGGTCAAATCAGCCCACGTCTCTCTCCCATTCTCTCATTTCAAATCACCACCATGTCTCTCTCCCATTCCCTCAGGTCAAATCAGCCTCACGTCTCTCTCCCATTCTCTCAGGTCAAATCACCACCATGTCTCTCTCCCATTCTCTCAGGTCAAATCAGCCTCACGTCTCTCTCCCATTCCCTCAGGTCAAATCAGCCTCACGTCTCTCTCCCATTCTCTCAGGTCAAATCACCACCATGTCTCTCTCCCATTCTCTCAGGTCAAATCACCACCATGTCTCTCTCCCATTCTCTCAGGTCAAATCAGCCTCATGTCTCTCTCCCATTCTCTCAGGTCAAATCACCACCATGTCTCTCTCCCATTCTCTCAGGTCAAATCAGCCCCCGTCTCTCTCCCATTCCCTCAGGTCAAATCAGCCTCACGTCTCTCTCCCATTCTCTCAGGTCAAATCACCACCATGTCTCTCTCCCATTCTCTCAGGTCAAATCAGCCTCATGTCTCTCTCCCATTCTCTCAGGTCAAATCAGCCTCACGTCTCTCTCCCATTCCCTCAGGTCAAATCAGCCTCACGTCTCTCTCCCATTCTCTCAGGTCAAATCACCACCATGTCTCTCTCCCATTCTCTCAGGTCAAATCAGCCTCATGTCTCTCTCCCATTCTCTCAGGTCAAATCAGCCTCACATCTCTCTCCCATTCTCTCAGGTCAAATCAGCCTCACGTCTCTCTCCCATTCTCTCAGGTCAAATCACCACCATGTCTCTCTCCCATTCTCTCAGGTCAAATCACCACCATGTCTCTCTCCCATTCTCTCAGGTCAAATCAGCCTCACGTCTCTCTCCCATTCTCTCAGGTCAAATCACCACCATGTCTCTCTCCCATTCTCTCAGGTCAAATCACCACCATGTCTCTCTCCCATTCTCTCAGGTCAAATCACCACCATGTCTCTCTACCATTCTCTCAGGTCAAATCACCACCAGGTCTATCTCCCATTCTCTCAGGTCAAATCACCACCATGTCTCTCTCCCATTCTCTCAGGTCAAATCACCACCATGTCTCTCTCCCATTCTCTCAGGTCAAATCAGCCTCACGCCTCTCTCCCATTCTCTCAGGTCAAATCACCACCATGTCTCTCTCCCATTCTCTCAGGTCAAATCAGCCTCACGTCTCTCTCCCATTCCCTCAGGTCAAATCAGCCTCACGTCTCTCTCCCATTCTCTCAGGTCAAATCACCACCATGTCTCTCCCATTCTCTCAGGTCAAATCACCACCATGTCTCTCTCCCATTCTCTCAGGTCAAATCAGCCTCATGTCTCTCTCCCATTCTCTCAGGTCAAATCACCCTCACGTCTCTCTCCCATTCTCTCAGGTCAAATCACCACCATGTCTCTCTCCCATTCCCTCAGGTTACATCAGCCTCATGTCTCTCTCCCATTCTCTCAGGTCAAATCAGCCTCACGTCTCTCTCCCATTCTCTCAGGTCAAATCACCACCATGTCTCTCTCCCATTCTCTCAGGTCAAATCAGCCTCATGTCTCTCTCCCATTCTCTCAGGTCAAATCAGCCTCACGTCTCTCTCCCATTCCCTCAGGTCAAATCAGCCTCACGTCTCTCTCCCATTCTCTCAGGTCAAATCACCACCATGTCTCTCTCCCATTCTCTCAGGTCAAATCAGCCTCATGTCTCTCTCCCATTCTCTCAGGTCAAATCAGCCTCACGTCTCTCTCCCATTCTCTCAGGTCAAATCAGCCTCACGTCTCTCTCCCATTCTCTCAGGTCAAATCACCACCATGTCTCTCTCCCATTCCCTCAGGTTACATCAGCCTCATGTCTCTCTCCCATTCTCTCAGGTCAAATCACCACCATGTCTCTCTCCCATTCTCTCAGGTCAAATCACCACCATGTCTCTCTCCCATTCTCTCGGGTCAAATCAGCCTCACGTCTCTCTCCCATTCCCTCAGGTCAAATCAGCCTCACGTCTCTCTCCCATTCTCTCAGGTTAAATCACCACCATGTCTCTCTCCCATTCTCTCAGGTCAAATCAGCCTCATGTCTCTCTCCCATTCTCTCGGGTCAAATCAGCCTCACGTCTCTCTCCCATTCTCTCAGGTCAAATCACCACCATGTCTCTCTCCCATTCTCTCAGGTCAAATCAGCCTCACGTCTCTCTCCCATTCCCTCAGGTCAAATCAGCCTCACGTCTCTCTCCCATTCTCTCAGGTCAAATCACCACCATGTCTCTCTCCCATTCTCTCAGGTCAAATCAGCCTCACGTCTCTCTCCCATTCTCTCAGGTCAAATCACCACCATGTCTCTCTCCCATTCTCTCAGGTCAAATCAGCCTCACGTCTCTCTCCCATTCTCTCAGGTCAAATCAGCCTCACGTCTCTCTCCCATTCTCTCAGGTCAAATCACCACCATGTCTCTCTCCCATTCTCTCAGGTCAAATCACCACCATGTCTCTCTCCCATTCTCTCAGGTCAAATCAGCCTCACGTCTCTCTCCCATTCTCTCAGGTCAAATCACCACCATGTCTCTCTCCCATTCTCTCAGGTCAAATCATCCTCACGTCTCTCTCCCATTCTCTCAGGTCAAATCACCACCATGTCTCTCTCCCATTCTCTCAGGTCAAATCACCACCATGTCTCTCTCCCATTCTCTCAGGTCAAATCACCACCATGTCTCTCTCCCATTCTCTCAGGTCAAATCAGCCTCACGTCTCTCTCCCATTCTCTCAGGTCAAATCACCACCATGTCTCTCTCCCATTCTCTCAGGTCAAATCACCACCATGTCTCTCTCCCATTCTCTCAGGTCAAATCAGCCTCATGTCTCTCTCCCATTCTATCAGGTCAAATCAGCCTCACGTCTCTCTCCCATTCTCTCAGGTCAAATCAGCCTCACGTCTCTCTCCCATTCTCTCAGGTCAAATCACCACCATGTCTCTCTCCCATTCTCTCAGGTCAAATCACCACCATGTCTGTCTCGCATTCTCTCAGGTCAAATCACCACCACGTCTCTCTCCCATTCTCTCAGGTCAAATCACCACCATGTCTCTCTCCCATTCTCTCAGGTCAAATCAGCCTCACGTCTCTCTCCCATTCTCTCAGGTCAAATCAGCCTCACGTCTCTCTCCCATTCTCTCAGGTCAAATCAGCCTCACGTCTCTCTCCCATTCTCTCAGGTCAAATCACCACCATGTCTCTCTCCCATTCTCTCAGGTCAAATCACCACCATGTCTCTCTCCCATTCTCTCAGGTCAAATCAGCCTCACGTCTCTCTCCCATTCTCTCAGGTCAAATCACCACCATGTCTCTCTCCCATTCTCTCAGGTCAAATCAGCCTCACGTCTCTCTCCCATTCTCTCAGGTCAAATCACCACCATGTCTCTCTCCCATTGTCTCAGGTCAAATCAGCCTCATGTCTCTCTCCCATTCTCTCAGGTCAAATCACCACCATGTCTCTCTCCCATTCTCTCAGGTCAAATCACCACCATGTCTCTCTCCCATTCTCTCAGGTCAAATCAGCCTCACGTCTCTCTCCCATTCTCTCAGGTCAAATCACCACCATGTCTCTCTCCCATTCTCTCAGGTCAAATCAGCCTCATGTCTCTCTCCCATTCTCTCAGGTCAAATCACCACCATGTCTCTCTCCCATTCTCTCAGGTCAAATCACCACCATGTCTCTCTCCCATTCTCTCAGGTCAAATCAGCCTCATGTCTCTCTCCCATTCTCTCAGGTCAAATCAGCCTCACGTCTCTCTCCCATTCTCTCAGGTCAAATCAGCCTCACGTCTCTCTCCCATTCTCTCAGGTCAAATCAGCCTCACGTCTCTCTCCCATTCTCTCAGGTCAAATCAGCCTCACGTCTCTCTCCCATTCTCTCAGGTCAAATCACCACCATGTCTCTCTCCCATTCTCTCAGGTCAAATCACCACCATGTCTCTCTCCCATTCTCTCAGGTCAAATCAGCCTCATGTCTCTCTCCCATTCTCTCAGGTCAAATCAGCCTCACGTCTCTCTCCCATTCTCTCAGGTCAAATCAGCCTCACGTCTCTCTCCCATTCTCTCAGGTCAAATCACCACCATGTCTCTCTCCCATTCTCTCAGGTCAAATCACCACCATGTCTCTCTCCCATTCTCTCAGGTCAAATCACCACCATGTCTGTCTCGCATTCTCTCAGGTCAAATCACCACCACGTCTCTCTCCCATTCTCTCAGGTCAAATCACCACCATGTCTCTCTCCCATTCTCTCAGGTCAAATCAGCCTCACGTCTCTCTCCCATTCTCTCAGGTCAAATAACCACCATGTCTCTCTCCCATTCTCTCAGGTCAAATCACCACCATGTCTCTCTCCCATTCTCTCAGGTCAAATCAGCCTCACGTCTCTCTCCCATTCTCTCAGGTCAAATCAACCTCACGTCTCTCCCATTCTCTCAGGTCAAATCACCACCATGTCTCTCTCCCATTCTCTCAGGTCAAATCAGCCTCACGTCTCTCTCCCATTCTCTCAGGTCAAATCAGCCTCACGTCTCTCTCCCATTCTCTCAGGTCAAATCACCACCATGTCTCTCTCCCATTCTCTCAGGTCAAATCACCACCATGTCTCTCTCCCATTCTCTCAGGTCAAATCACCACCATGTCTCTCTCCCATTCTCTCAGGTCAAATCACCACCATGTCTCTCTCCCATTCTCTCAGGTCAAATCAGCCTCACGTCTCTCTCCCATTCTCTCAGGTCAAATCAACCTCACGTCTCTCTCCCATTCTCTCAGGTCAAATCACCACCATGTCTCTCTCCCATTCTCTCAGGTCAAATCACCACCATGTCTCTCTCCCATTCTCTCAGGTCAAATCACCACCATGTCTCTCTCCCATTCTCTCAGGTCAAATCACCACCATGTCTCTCTCCCATTCTCTCAGGTCAAATCACCACCATGTCTCTCTCCCATTCTCTCAGGTCAAATCACCACCATGTCTCTCTCCCATTCTCTCAGGTCAAATCACCACCATGTCTCTCTCCCATTCTCTCAGGTCAAATCAGCCTCATGTCTCTCTCCCATTCTCTCAGGTCAAATCAGCCTCACGTCTCTCTCCCATTCTCTCAGGTCAAATCAGCCTCACGTCTCTCTCCCATTCTCTCAGGTCAAATCAGCCTCACGTCTCTCTCCCATTCTCTCAGGTCAAATCAGCCTCACGTCTCTCTCCCATTCTCTCAGGTCAAATCACCACCATGTCTCTCTCCCATTCTCTCAGGTCAAATCACCACCATGTCTCTCTCCCATTCTCTCAGGTCAAATCAGCCTCATGTCTCTCTCCCATTCTCTCAGGTCAAATCAGCCTCACGTCTCTCTCCCATTCTCTCAGGTCAAATCAGCCTCACGTCTCTCTCCCATTCTCTCAGGTCAAATCACCACCATGTCTCTCTCCCATTCCCTCAGGTTACATCAGCCTCATGTCTCTCTCCCATTCTCTCAGGTCAAATCACCACCATGTATCTCTCCCATTCTCTCAGGTCAAATCACCACCATGTCTCTCTCCCATTCTCTCAGGTCAAATCAGCCTCACGTCTCTCTCCCATTCCCTCAGGTCAAATCAGCCTCACGTCTCTCTCTCCCATTCTCTCAGGTTAAATCACCACCATGTCTCTCCCATTCTCTCAGGTCAAATCAGCCTCATGTCTCTCTCCCATTCTCTCGGTCAAATCAGCCTCACGTCTCTCTCCCATTCTCTCAGGTCAAATCACCACCATGTCTCTCTCCCATTCTCTCAGGTCAAATCAGCCTCACGTCTCTCTCCCATTCCCTCAGGTCAAATCAGCCTCACGTCTCTCCCATTCTCTCAGGTCAAATCACCACCATGTCTCTCTCCCATTCTCTCAGGTCAAATCAGCCTCACGTCTCTCTCCCATTCTCTCAGGTCAAATCACCACCATGTCTCTCTCCCATTCTCTCAGGTCAAATCAGCCTCACGTCTCTCTCCCATTCTCTCAGGTCAAATCAGCCTCACGTCTCTCCCATTCTCTCAGGTCAAATCACCACCATGTCTCTCTCCCATTCTCTCAGGTCAAATCACCACCATGTCTCTCTCCCATTCTCTCAGGTCAAATCAGCCTCACGTCTCTCTCCCATTCTCTCAGGTCAAATCACCACCATGTCTCTCTCCCATTCTCTCAGGTCAAATCATCCTCACGTCTCTCTCCCATTCTCTCAGGTCAAATCACCACCATGTCTCTCTCCCATTCTCTCAGGTCAAATCACCACCATGTCTCTCTCCCATTCTCTCAGGTCAAATCACCACCATGTCTCTCTCCCATTCTCTCAGGTCAAATCAGCCTCACGTCTCTCTCCCATTCTCTCAGGTCAAATCACCACCATGTCTCTCTCCCATTCTCTCAGGTCAAATCACCACCATGTCTCTCTCCCATTCTCTCAGGTCAAATCAGCCTCATGTCTCTCTCCCATTCTATCAGGTCAAATCAGCCTCACGTCTCTCTCCCATTCTCTCAGGTCAAATCAGCCTCACGTCTCTCCCATTCTCTCAGGTCAAATCACCACCATGTCTCTCTCCCATTCTCTCAGGTCAAATCACCACCATGTCTGTCTCAGCATTCTCTCAGGTCAAATCACCACCACGTCTCTCTCCCATTCTCTCAGGTCAAATCACCACCATGTCTCTCTCCCATTCTCTCAGGTCAAATCAGCCTCACGTCTCTCCCATTCTCTCAGGTCAAATCAGCCTCACGTCTCTCTCCCATTCTCTCAGGTCAAATCAGCCTCACGCTCTCTCTCTCCCATTCTCTCAGGTCAAATCACCACCATGTCTCTCTCCCATTCTCTCAGGTCAAATCACCACCATGTCTCTCTCCCATTCTCTCAGGTCAAATCAGCCTCACGTCTCTCTCCCATTCTCTCAGGTCAAATCACCACCATGTCTCTCTCCCATTCTCTCAGGTCAAATCAGCCTCACGTCTCTCTCCCATTCTCTCAGGTCAAATCACCACCATGTCTCTCTCCCATTGTCTCAGGTCAAATCAGCCTCATGTCTCTCTCCCATTCTCTCAGGTCAAATCACCACCATGTCTCTCTCCCATTCTCTCAGGTCAAATCACCACCATGTCTCTCTCCCATTCTCTCAGGTCAAATCAGCCTCCACGCCTCTCTCCCATTCTCTCAGGTCAAATCACCACCATGTCTCTCCCATTCTCTCAGGTCAAATCAGCCTCATGTCTCTCTCCCATTCTCTCAGGTCAAATCACCACCATGTCTCTCTCCCATTCTCTCAGGTCAAATCACCACCATGTCTCTCCCATTCTCTCAGGTCAAATCAGCCTCATGTCTCTCTCCCATTCTCTCAGGTCAAATCAGCCTCACGTCTCTCTCCCATTCTCTCAGGTCAAATCAGCCTCACGTCTCTCCCATTCTCTCAGGTCAAATCAGCCTCACGCTCTCCCATTCTCTCAGGTCAAATCAGCCTCTACGTCTCTCTCCCATTCTCTCAGGTCAAATCACCACCATGTCTCTCTCCCATTCTCTCAGGTCAAATCACCACCATGTTCTCTCCCATTTCTCAGGTCAAATCAGCCTCATGTCTCTCTCCCATTCTCTCAGGTCAAATCAGCCTCACGTCTTCTCCCATTCTCTCAGGTCAAATCAGCCTCACGTCTCTCTCCCATTCTCTCAGGTCAAATCACCACCATGTCTCTCTCCCATTCTCTCAGGTCAAATCACCACCATGTCTCTCTCCCATTCTCTCAGGTCAAATCACTCACCATGTCTGTCTCGCATTCTCTCAGGTCAAATCACCACCACGTCTCTCTCCCATTCTCTCAGGTCAAATCACCACCATGTCTCTCTCCCATTCTCTCAGGTCAAATCAGCCTCACGTCTCTCCCATTCTCTCAGGTCAAATAACCACCATGTCTCTCTCCCATTCTCTCAGGTCAAATCACCACCATGTCTCTCTCCCATTCTCTCAGGTCAAATCAGCCTCACGTCTCTCTCCCATTCTCTCAGGTCAAATCAACCTCACGTCTCTCTCCCATTCTCTCAGGTCAAATCACCACCATGTCTCTCTCCCATTCTCTCAGGTCAAATCAGCCTCACGTCTCTCTCCCATTCTCTCAGGTCAAATCAGCCTCACGTCTCTCTCCCATTCTCTCAGGTCAAATAACCACCATGTCTCTCTCCCATTCTCTCAGGTCAAATCACCACCATGTCTCTCTCCCATTCTCTCAGGTCAAATCACCACCATGTCTCTCTCCCATTCTCTCAGGTCAAATCACCACCATGTCTCTCTCCCATTCTCTCAGGTCAAATCAGCCTCACGTCTCTCTCCCATTCTCTCAGGTCAAATCAACCTCACGTCTCTCTCCCATTCTCTCAGGTCAAATCACCACCATGTCTCTCTCCCATTCTCTCAGGTCAAATCACCACCATGTCTCTCTCCCATTCTCTCAGGTCAAATCACCACCATGTCTCTCTCCCATTCTCTCAGGTCAAATCACCACCATGTCTCTCTCCCATTCTCTCAGGTCAAATCACCACCATGTCTCTCTCCCATTCTCTCAGGTCAAATCACCACCATGTCTCTCTCCCATTCTCTCAGGTCAAATCACCACCATGTCTCTCTCCCATTCTCTCAGGTCAAATCACCACCATGTCTCTCTCCCATTCCCTCAGGTCACATCACCACCATGTCTCTCTCCCATTCCCTCAGGTCAAATCAGCCTCACGTCTCTCTCCCATTCTCTCAGGTCAAATCACCACCATGTCTCTCTCCCATTCTCTCAGGTCAAATCAGCCTCACGTCTCTCTCCCATTCCCTCAGGTCAAATCAGCCTCACGTCTCTCTCCCATTCTCTCAGGTCAAATCACCACCATGTCTCTCTCCCATTCTCTCAGGTCAAATCAGCCTCCACGTCTCTCTCCCATTCTCTCAGGTCAAATCACCACCATGTCTCTCTCCCATTCTCTCAGGTCAAATCACCACCATGTCTCTCTCCCATTCTCTCAGGTCAAATCACCACCATGTCTCTCTCCCATTCTCTCAGGTCAAATCACCACCATGTCTCTCTCCCATTCTCTCAGGTCAAATCACCACCACGTCTCTCTCCCATTCTCTCAGGTCAAATCACCACCATGTCTCTCTCCCATTCTCTCAGGTCAAATCAGCCTCACGTCTCTCTCCCATTCTCTCAGGTCAAATCAGCCTCACGTCTCTCTCCCATTCTCTCAGGTCAAATCAGCCTCACGTCTCTCTCCCATTCTCTCAGGTCAAATCACCACCATGTCTCTCTCCCATTCTCTCAGGTCAAATCAGCCTCATGTCTCTCTCCCATTCTCTCAGGTCAAATCAGCCTCACGTCTCTCTCCCATTCTCTCAGGTCAAATCAGCCTCACGTCTCTCTCCCATTCTCTCAGGTCAAATCACCACCATGTCTCTCTCCCATTCTCTCAGGTCAAATCACCACCATGTCTCTGTCCCATTCTCTCAGGTCAAATCAGCCTCATGTCTCTCTCCCATTCTCTCAGGTCAAATCACCACCATGTCTCTCCCATTCTCTCAGGTCAAATCACCACCATGTCTCTCTCCCATTCTCTCAGGTCAAATCAGCCTCACGTCTCTCTCCCATTCTCTCAGGTCAAATCACCACCATGTCTCTCTCCCATTCTCTCAGGTCAAATCAGCCTCACGTCTCTCTCCCATTCCCTCAGGTCAAATCAGCCTCACGTCTCTCTCCCATTCTCTCAGGTCAAATCCGCCTCATGTCTCTCTCCCATTCTCTCAGGTCAAATCACCACCATGTCTCTCTCCCATTCTCTCAGGTTAAATCACCACCATGTCTCTCTCCCATTCTCTCAGGTCAAATCACCACCATGTCTCTCTCGCATTCTCTCAGGTCAAATCACCACCATGTCTCTCTCCCATTCTCTCAGGTCAAATCACCACCATGTCTCTCTACCATTCTCTCAGGTCAAATCACCACCATGTCTCTCTCCCATTCTCTCAGGTCAAATCACCACCATGTCTCTCTCCCATTCTCTCAGGTCAAATCACCACCATGTCTCTCTCCCACCATGCCTCACGTCTCTCTCCCATTCTCTCAGGTCAAATCAGCCTCATGTCTCTCTCCCATTCTCTCAGGTCAAATCACCACCATGTCTCTCTCCCATTCTCTCAGGTCAAATCACCAC
>NC_088237.1:14161330-14176330 GCF_036934945.1 Oncorhynchus masou masou
CCACTACAGTACTACTACCTCCTCTCCTCTCCTCCACTACAGTACTACTACCTCCTCTCCTCCCTCCACTACAGTACTACTACCTCTCTCCTCTCCTCCACTACAGTACTACTACCTCCTCTCCTCCCTCCACTACAGTACTACTACCTCCTCTCCTCTCCTCCACTACAGTACTACTACCTCCTCTCCTCTCCTCCACTACAGTACTACTACCTCCTCTCCTCTCCTCCACTACAGTACTACTACCTCCTCTCCTCTCCTCCACTACAGTACTACTACCTCCTCTCCTCCCTCCACTACAGTACTACTACCTCCTCTCCTCTCCTCCACTACAGTACTACTACAGTACTCCTCCTCCTCTCCTCCACTACACTACAGTACTACTACCTCCTCTCCTCCACTACAGTACTACTACCTCCTCTCCTCTCCTCCACTACAGTACTACTACCTCCTCTCCTCCCTCCACTACAGTACTACTACCTCCTCTCCTCTCCTCCACTACAGTACTACTACCTCCTCTCCTCTCCTCCACTACAGTACTACTACCTCCTCTCCTCTCCTCCACTACAGTACTACTACCTCCTCTCCTCTCCTCCACTACAGTACTACTACCTCCTCTCCTCTCCTCCACTACAGTACAGTACTACTACTACCTCCTCTCCTCCACTACAGTACTACTACCTCCTCTCCTCTCCTCCACTACAGTACTACTACCTCCTCTCCTCTCCTCCACTACAGTACTACTACCTCCTCTCCTCTCCTCCACTACAGTACTACTACCTCCTCTCCTCTCCTCCACTACAGTACTACTACCTCCTCTCCTCTCCTCCACTACAGTACTACTACCTCCTCTCCTCCCTACTACTACTACTACCTCCTCTCCTCTCCTCTCCTCCACTACAGTACTACTACCTCCTCTCCTCTCCTCCACTACAGTACTACTACCTCCTCTCCTCTCCTCCACTACAGTACTACTACCTCCTCTCCTCTCTCCACTACAGTACTACTACCTCCTCTCTCTCCTCCACTACAGTACTACTACCTCCTCTCCTCTCCTCCACTACAGTACTACTACCTCCTCTCCTCTCCTCCACTACAGTACTACTACCTCCTCTCCTCTCCTCCACTACAGTACTACTACCTCCTCTCCCTCCACTACAGTACTACTACCTCCTCTCCTCTCCTCCACTACAGTACTACTACCTCCTCTCCTCTCCTCCACTACAGTACTACTACCTCTCTCTCCTCCACTACCTACTACCTCCTCTCCTCTCCTCCACTACAGTACTACTACCTCCTCTCTACTCCTCCTCCACTACAGTACTACTACCTCCTCTCCTCTCCTCCACTACAGTACTACTACCTCCTCTCCTCTCCTCCACTACAGTACTACTACCTCCTCTCCTCTCCTCCACTACAGTACTACTACCTCCTCTCCTCCTCCTCCACTACTACAGTACTACTACCTCCTCTCCTCTCCTCCACTACAGTACTACTACCTCCTCTCCTCTCCTCCACTACAGTACTACTACCTCCTCTCCTCTCCACCACTACAGTACTACTACAGTACTACCCTCCTCTCCTCTCCTCCACTACAGTACAGTACTACAGTACTACTACTCCTCTCCTCTCCTCCACTACAGTCTCCTCCACTACTACTACTACCTCTCCCTCTCCTCCACTACAGTACTACTACCTCCTCTCCTCCTCTCCTCCACTACAGTACTACTACCTCCTCTCCTCTCCTCTCCTCCACTACAGTACTACTACCTCCTCTCCTCTCCTCCACTACAGTACTACTACCTCCTCTCCTCTCCTCCACTACAGTACTACTACCTCCTCTCCTCTCCTCCACTACAGTACTACTACCTCCTCTCCTCTCCTCCACTACAGTACTACTACCTCCTCCTCTCCTCCACTACAGTACTACTACCTCCTCTCCTCCCTCCACTACAGTACTACTACCTCCTCTCCTCTCCTCCACTACAGTACTACTACCTCCTCTCCTCTCCTCCACTACAGTACTACTACCTCCTCTCCTCCACTACAGTACTACTACCTCCTCTCCTCTCCTCCACTACAGTACTACTACCTCCTCTCCTCCTCCACTACAGTACTACTACCTCCTCTCCTCTCCTCCACTACAGTACTACTACCTCCTCTCCTCTCCTCCACTACAGTACTACTACCTCCTCTCCTCTCCTCCACTACAGTACTACTACCTCCTCTCCTCTCCTCCACTACAGTACTACTACCTCCTCTCCTCTCCTCCACTACAGTACTACTACCTCCTCTCCTCTCCTCCACTACAGTACTACTACCTTCTCCTCTCCTCCACTACAGTACTACTACCTCCTCTCCTCTCCTCCACTACAGTACTACTACCTCCTCTCCTCTCCTCCACTACAGTACTACTACCTCCTCTCCTCTCCTCCACTACAGTACTACTACCTCCTCTCCTCTCCTCCACTACAGTACTACTACCTCCTCTCCTCTCCTCCACTACAGTACTACTACCTCCTCCCTCTCCTCCACTACAGTACTACTACTACAGTACTACTACCTCTCCTCTCCTCCACTACAGTACTACTACCTCCTCTCCTCCCTCCACTACAGTACTACTACCTCCTCTCTCTCCACTACAGTACCTCCACTACAGTACTACTACCTCCTCTCCTCTCCTCCACTACAGTACTACTACCTCCTCTCCTCTCCTCCACTACAGTACTACTACCCCCTCTCCTCCACTACAGTACTACTACCTCCTCTCCTCTCCTCCACTACAGTACTACTACCTCCTCTCCTCTCCTCCACTACAGTACTACTACCTCCTCTCCTCTCCTCCACTACAGTACTACTACCTCCTCTCCTCTCCTCCACTACAGTACTACTACCTCCTCTCCTCTCCTCCACTACAGTACTACTACCTCCTCTCCTCTCCTCCACTACAGTACTACTACCTCCTCTCCCTCCACTCCTCCACTACAGTACTACTACCTCCTCTCTCCTCCACTACAGTACTACTACCTCCTCTCCTCTCCTCCACTACAGTACTACTACCTCCTCTCCTCTCCTCCACTACAGTACTACTACCTCCTCTCCTCCACCTCCCTCTCCTCTCCTCCACTACAGTACTACTACTACAGTACTACTACCTCCTCTCCTCCTCCACTACAGTACAGTACTACTACCTCCTCTCCTCCTCCACTCCTCCACTACAGTACTACTACCTCCTCTCCTCTCCTCCACTACAGTACTACTACCTCCTCTCCTCTCCTCCACTACAGTACTACTACCTCCTCTCCTCTCCTCCACTACAGTACTACTACCTCCTCTACTACTACCTCCTCCTCCACTACCTCTCCCTCCACTACAGTACTACTACCTCCTCTCCTCTCCTCCACTACAGTACTACTACCTCCTCTCCTCCACTACAGTACTACTACCTCCTCTCCTCCACTACAGTACTACCCTCCTCTCCTCTCCTCCACTACAGTACTACTACCTCCTCTCCTCCACTCTCCTCCACTACAGTACTACCTCCTCTCTCTCCCTCCACTACAGTACCTCTCCTCTCCTCCACTACAGTACTACTACCTCCTCCTCTCCTCCACTACAGTACTACTACCTCCACTCTCTCCTCTCCTCCACTACAGTCCACTCCTCTCCTCTCTCCACTACAGTACTACTACCTCCTCTCCTCTCCTCCACTACAGTACTACTACCCTCTCTCTCCTCCACTACAGTACTACTACCTCCTCTCCTCTCCTCCACTACAGTACTACTACCTCCTCTCTCTCCTCCACTACAGTACTACTACCTCCTCTCCTCTCCTCCACTACAGTACTACTACCTCCTCTCCTCTCCTCCACTACAGTACTACTACCTCCTCTCCTCTCCTCCACTACAGTACTACTACCTCCTCCTCTCCTCCTACAGTACTACTACCTCCTCTCCTCTCTCTCCACTCCACTCCTCTCCTCTCCTCCACTACAGTACTACTACCTCCTCTCCTCTCCTCCACTACAGTACTACTACCTCCTCTCTCTCCTCCACTACACTACAGTACTACTACCTCCTCTCCTCTCCTCCACTACAGTACTACTACCTCCTCTCCTCCTCCACTACAGTACTACTACCTCCTCTCCTCCACTACAGTACTACTACCTCCTCTCCTCCCTCCACTACAGTACTACTACCTCCTCTCCTCTCCTCCACTACAGTACTACTACCTCCTCTCCTCCTCCTCCACTACAGTACTACTACCTCCTCTCCTCCACTACAGTACTACTACCTCCTCTCCTCCCTCCACTACACTACAGTACTACTACCTCCTCTCCCTCCACTACAGTACTACTACCTCCTCTACTACAGTACTACTACCTCCTCCTCTCCTCCACTACAGTACTACTACCTCTCTCTCCTCCTCTACCTCCACTACAGTACTACTACCTCCTCTCCTCTCCTCCACTACAGTACTACTACCTCCTCTCCTCCACTCCAGTCCACTACAGTACTACTACCTCCTCTCCTCCACTACAGTACTACTACCTCCTCTCCTCCACTACAGTACTACTACCTCCTCTCCTCTCCTCCACTACAGTACTACTACCTCCTCTCCTCCACTACAGTACTACTACCTCCTCTCCACTACAGTACTCCACTACAGTACTACTACCTCTCCTCTCCTCCACTACAGTACTACTACCTCCTCTCCTCCACTACAGTACTACTACCTCCAGTCCTCCACTACAGTACTACTACCTCCTCTCCTCCACTACAGTACTACTACCTCCTCCTCTCCTCCCTCCACTACAGTACTACTACCTCCTCTCCTCTCCTCCACTACAGTACTACTACCTCCTCTCCTCTCCTCCACTACAGTACTACTACCTCCTCTCCTCTCCTCCACTACAGTACTACTACCTCCTCTCCTCCACTACAGTACTCCTCCACCACTACAGTACTACTACCTCCTCTCCTCTCCTCCACTACAGTACTACTACCTCCTCTCCTACAGTACTACTCCTCCACTACAGTACTACTACCTCCTCCTCTCCTCCCACTACAGTCCTCTACTACTACTACTACTCCTCCTCTCCCTCCACTACAGTACTACTACCTCCTCTCCTCTCCTCCACTACAGTACTACTACCTCCTCTCCTCTCCTCCACTACAGTACTACTACCTCCTCTCCTCTCCTCCACTACAGTACTACTACCTCCTCTCCTCTCCTCACCTCCACTACAGTACTACCTCCTCTCCTCTCCTCTCCTCCACTACAGTACTACTACCTCCTCTCCTCTCCTCCACTACAGTACTACTACCTCCTCTCCTCTCCCCCCACTACAGTACTATTCTACTCTCCTCCACTACAGTCCCTCCTCTCCTCCACTACAGTACTACTACCTCCTCTCCTCCACTACAGTACTACCTACCTCCTCTCCTCCACTACAGTACTCTCTCTCCCTCCTCCACTACAGTACTACTACCTCCTCTCCTCCCTCCACTACAGTACTACTACCTCCTCTCCTCCACTACAGTACTACTACCTCCTCTCCTCTCCTCCACTACAGTACTACTACCTCCTCTCCTCCACTACAGTACTACTACCTCCTCTCCTCTCCTCCACTACAGTACTACTACCTCCTCTCCTCCACTACAGTACTACTACCTCCTCTCCTCTCCTCCACTACAGTACTACTACCTCCTCTCCTCTCCTCCACTACAGTACTACTACCTCCTCTCCTCTCCTCCACTACAGTACTAGTACCTCCTCTCCTCTCCTCCACTACAGTACTACTACCTCCTCTCCTCTCCTCCACTACAGTACTACTACCTCCTCTCCTCCACTACAGTACTACTACCTCCTCTCCTCTCCTCCACTACAGTACTACTACCTCCTCTCCTCCACTACAGTACTACTACCTCCTCTCCTCTCCTCCACTACAGTACTACTACCTCCTCTCCTCTCCTCCACTACAGTACTATTACCTCCTCTCCTCTCCTCCACTACAGTACTACTACCTCCTCTCCTCTCCTCCACTACAGTACTACTACCTCCTCTCCTCCACTACAGTACTACTACCTCCTCTCCTCCACTACAGTACTACTACCTCCTCTCCTCCACTACAGTACTACTACCTCCTCTCCTCTCCTCCACTACAGTACTACTACCTCCTCTCCTCCACTACAGTACTACTACCTCCTCTCCTCTCCTCCACTACAGTACTACTACCTCCTCTCCTCTCCTCCACTACAGTACTACTACCTCCTCTCCTCTCCTCCACTACAGTACTACTACTACCTCCTCTCCTCCACTCCTCCTCCTCCTCCACTACAGTACTATTACTACAGTACTCTACTCTCCTCTCCTCCACTACAGTACTACTACCTCATCTCCTCCACTCCCTCCACTACAGTACTACTACCCTCCTCTCCACTACAGTACTACCCCTCTCCTCCACTACAGTACTACTACCTCCTCTCCTCCACTCCCCTACACAGTACTACTACCCACCTCTCCTCTCCACTCCTCCACTACAGTACTACTACCGCTCTCCCTCTCCTCCTCTCCTCCACTACAGTACTACTACCTCCTCTCCTCCACTACAGTACTACTACCTCCTCTCCCTCCACTACAGTACTACTACCTCCTCTCCTCCACTACAGTAATACTACCTCCTCTCCTCCCCTACAGTACTACTACCTCCTCTCCTCCACTACAGTAATACTACCTCCTCTCCTCCACTACAGTACTACTACCGCCTCTCCTCTCCTCCTCTACTGTACTACTACCTCCTCTCCTCCACTACAGTACTACTACCTCCTCTCCTCCACTACAGTACTACTACCTCCTCTCCTCCACTACAGTACTGCTACCTCCTCTCCTCCACTACAGTACTGCTACCTCCTCTCCTCTCTTTCACTACAGAGTTATTCAGTAGCTCTGGACCCACTGACCTCCCCAGTCATAACAATGAGGACAGGGAGCTGTAATGGAACAGTCAGCCCTGCTCTCAACTCAACCCTGACCGTTTCACTTCAAACTCTTTTCTCTTCCACACTCGCTGAGATGTGTCTATCTCTCTGTCTGTCTCCGTCTGTTTTTCTCTGTCTCCGCTTGGCCTTTTTTACATCTCATCCCCTTTTCTCCCTCTATCTGTCTCTCTTTCTCCTTCCCTCCCTCCCGCACACCCCCTCTCTATCTGTCTCTCTTTCTCCTTCCCTCCCTCCCCCACACCCCCCTCTCTATCTGTCTCTCTTTCTCCCTCCCTCCCCCACACCCCCCTCTCTATCTGTCTCTCTTTCTCCTCCCCTCCCTCCCCCACACCCCCTCTCTATCTGTCTCTCTTTCTCCTTCTCTCCTTCCCCCACCCCCTGTCTCTATCTGTCTATCTTTCTCCTTCCCTCCCTCCCCCACGCCCCCCTCTCTGTCTGTCTCTCTTTCTCCTTCTCTCCCTCCCCCACACCCCCTCTCTGTCTGTCTCTCTTTCTCCTCCCTCTCCCTCCCCCACACCCCCTCTCTGTCTGTCTCTCTTTCTCCTTCCTTCCCTCCCTCCCCCACACCTCCCTCTCTATCTGTCATTGACGTTTAGCACAAATGGAGTTTGTCAGAGCTCGACATGTGTTGTGGGTAGAACGTTTATCGGGCCGTCACGTTGGGACTTCAGGTTTGATAACTGAACATTTCAGTTGCCTCCCTCCCAGGCCTTCCTCCAGCCATCTCATCATATTGTACCTATAGAGAGGCCAGCGGGGCTCAAGGCCCAGGTGGCCCCCGGCTCTGTTTGCTGTTTCAGGACAGATTGTGCTGAGTCCAGGGGTCCCTCTCCACCTTCTCCCTTTCCCAGTTTTATTTGACTTCACCCAAGTTTAAATTGACTATAGATGAAATTGTACACACTTCTTTCTTATGAATTTCATTTTTCTAAAACAGCTCCAGCGTATATCTTTTCAACTGTTGTGTTGTGAGGGCTGTCGGTTGAACCTATCCGGTCCGAGCTTATTTTCAGTGCGTTTAAAGAATAACTCAAATGTGAAATGTATGTACTTGCATAAACCAAAATACATTGATTGTACAGGAACAAGTGTAACTTTACATTTCACTCCACATATATGAAAATGTGGCATTTATTTGTTCCATTTTTCCACCGTGTCGCCTGAACACCTTGGATGAGTTTAGATTGAATCTTTTAGATTGAGTCTTTAGAAAGGAGATGCTTTAGGATGGTAGTGTTAGACTTGTCTGTAAAGGGGACCCCTAGCACCCCTATCCAAGGAGATACTTTGGACCCCTAATGAAGCACATGAAGGGCCCCCAGGGACTGTTACTCTCACCACATCACAAAGAGAAATCCAGAAAGGGCTGCCCAGTGCTCTTTGAGGGTTTTGGAGAGGACCAGGATGTAGTGGAGGGGGTGTCTGGGGGGGGGGGACAGGTGGTTTTGTCTTGGTAAACGTCCCTTGTGAGAGAATGCATTCTGTGGGTGCTGAAGTCCCAGGGATGTTTTCTTTAGAGGAGGACCCACTCCTCTCTCTTCCTCCTCTTAGTGCCCTCCCTCTCTCTTCATCCTCTTAGTGCCCTCCCTCTCTCTTCATCCTCTTAGTGCCCTCCCTCTCTCTTCATCCTCTTAGTGCCCTCCCTCTCTCTCCATCCTCTTAGTGCCCTCCCTCTCTCTTCATCCTCTTAGTGCCCTCCCTCTCTCTCCATCCTCTTAGTGCCCTCCCTCTCTCTTCATCCTCTTAGTGCCCTCCCTCTCATCTTCATCCTCTTATCCTCTTAGTGCCCTCCCTCTCGCTTCAACCTCTTAGTGCCCTCCCTCTCTCTCCATCCTCTTAGTGCCCTCCCTCTCTCTTCATCCTCTTAGTGCCCTCCATCTCTCGTCATCCTCTTAGTGCCCTCCCTCTCTCTTCATCCTCTTAGTGCCCTCCCTTTCTCTTCATCCTTTTAGTGCCCTCCCTCTCTCTTCATCCTTTTAGTGCCCTCCCTCTCTCTTCATCCTCTTAGTGCCCTCCCTCTCTCTCCATCCTCTTAGTGCCCTCCCTCTCTCTTCATCCTCTTAGTGCCCTCCCTCTCTCTTCATCCTCTTAGTGCCCTCCCTCTCTCTTCATCCTTTTAGTGCCCTCCCTCTCTCTTCATCCTTTTAGTGCCCTCCCTCTCTCTTCATCCTCTTAGTGCCCTCCCTCTCTCTCCATCCTCTTAGTGCCCTCCCTCTCTCTTCATCCTCTTAGTGCCCTCCCTCTCTCTCCATCCCCTCCTCTTAGTGCCCTCCCTCTCTCTCCATCCTCTTAGTGCCCTCCCTCTCTCTTCATCCTCTTAGTGCCCTCCCTCTCTCTTCATCCTCTTAGTGCCCTCCCTCTCTCTTCATCCTCTTAGTGCCCTCCCTCTCCATCCTCTTAGTGCCCTCCGTCTCTCTTCATCCTCTTAGTGCCCTCCCTCTCTCTTCATCCTCTTAGTGCCCTCCCTCTCTCTCTGTCCATCTCTCTTTTCTTCTGCCCGACATGCCACCTTAATGATCATTTTGGGTTTTATTTTGATGAAAAATATAGTTTCTTTTAAGAACATCTCGGTGTCTAAGTAACTTTGACGTGCTCGCCCACACTCATACTTACACTCATCACACACTCCACACACGTAAGACATTCATCATCTGATCCCTGCTCCCGACGAGGAGAAATTCCAAAATATTCTCAAACGTTCTGTGTAAATTTTCCAGGCCCTTCCCAGACCCTAATGATATCTTTGGCTGCGTTTTCCTGCTCCACTCCTCCCTGGAGAGTCCGGGCCCCCAATGTCTCTTCTGTTCTCCCCCCTCATCTCTCCCCTCTAATGAAGATTTAAATACTGGGCCATTTAAGTTATTAGCGTGCCTTGCTGCTGTGTGAATCAATAGGCCGGGGCTGAAGTCAAACGGGTAAAGATAGAAGGGGGTGGGATGTACAGCCACTAGGACTGACAGGAAAGAACCTCAGATCACCACTGAACTGTGGAGGGAGGAGAGGAGAGGAGGGCTGGGGGAGGAGGGAGTTGAACTGTGTCGAACCATTAAATTAACACTTGGCTTAATTAATCCTGGCATATGCTCTCTGACTGGGACTTGACTGTGTGCATGTGTGTGTGCGTGCGTGCGTGCGTGTGTGTGTGTGCATGCGTGTGTGTGTGTGCATTTGTGCGTTTGTGCGTTTTGAATATGTGTCTGGGAGCAGCTCTTTAAGGTGTTATCCTTAATGTTCCCCTGACCCTCAGTGCACTCAGCCAGGAAGTCAGAGAGCATGAAACCGGCTTTGTGCAATTAGGGAAGGAAAACATTGGGGTCCAAGGCCTACGTTTGATAAGCCCCCGTCCCGCTCTCCCCCTCACGCCTGTCTCTTGTCCCACACACACACACACAGACAGACAGACAGACAGACAGACAGACAGACAGACAGACAGACAGACAAGACAGACAAGACAGACAGACAAGACAGACAGACGCCTCTGTGCTATCCCCAGTGAGGATGGAATGGGAGGCTGTGGCAGGAATGTTTAACACATTTATTTTGCTCATAAAAAACTCTTAGCACATCACTCTCGAGGAGTCTGTAGTCTGTTTGTGATGGAGATGGAACTTCACCCCCTTCATTGTTGTGAATGAGGATGTTTAAATAGCCCTTCTCCCATCAGCCCTCTAGTCCAACTGGTGTTTGCCAGGCTTGTAACCCATCAGTCAATCAGTCAGACATGATTATGACCCCATCAATAGGGTTTCAACATTCAGGGAACTTAAATTCCCTGGTTTTCCCTGGTTTTCCAGCAATCACGGTTGGAGGACTCACAGAATCAGGAGGGAATAAGTAGGACATCCAGAACACTCCAACCAGGAATTCTGGAAAACCAGAAAATGTATTGAAAGATCCCAGAATTTTGCAACCATTACCCATCAATGTTTTCTTGTTCTCCTCCGTCACATGGGGCTGTAGGATGAGCCAAATCAGACAGTCATCTGATTAACCTTGCAGGGATCCTACAAAGACCTTTGGTCCTAAACCACAGGTCTACAGACCCATCTACCACTAATATGATTTGTCTTTCTCTCTCTCTCTCTCTCTCTCTCTCTCTCTCTCTCTCTCTCTCTCTCTCTTTCTCTCTCTCTCTCTCTCCCTCTCTCCCTCTCTGTCTCTCTCCCTCCCTCTCTCCCTCCATCTCTCTCCCTCCACAGATGGAATGAACTGCATGAACAAGGACCACGGCTGCGCCCACATCTGCAGGGAGACCCCCAAGGGGGGCGTGGCTTGCGAGTGCCGGCCCGGGTTCGAGCTGGCAAAGAACCAGAGAGACTGTACATGTATGTACGTACCCTCCACGGGCTATCACTCCACCCTAGGGGCCCTAAACAGCCCTGTGGTGAATTACATATGAGAGCTTTGGACAGTGGTTCTGGTTGGAGTCACCCACTCCAGAGCCAAGGTCAAAGCCATAAATTGTAGTTCTGTGTTCCAACCGTGTTTTTGTGTTATTCTCTCTGTCTCTGTCTCTCTCTCTCTCCCTCTTTTTCTCTCGCTCTCTATATACACTGCTCAAAAAAATAAAGGGAACACTTAAACAACACAATATAACTCCAAGTCAATCACACTTCTGTGAAATCAAACTGTCCACTTAGGAAGTAACACTGATTGACAATAAATTTCACATGCTGTTGTGCAAATGGAATAGACAACAGGTGGAAATTATAGGCAATTAGCAAGACACCCCCAATAAAGGAGTGGTTCTGCAGGTGGTGACCACAGACCACTTCTCAGTTCCTATGCTTCCTGGCTGATGTTTTGGTCACTTTTGAATGCTGGTGGTGCTTTCACTCTAGTGGTAGCATGAGACGGAGTCTACAACCCACACAAGTGGCTCAAGTAGTGCAGCTCATCCAGGATGGCACATCAATGCGAGCTGTGGCAAGAAGGTTTGCTTTGTCTGTCAGCGTAATGTCCAGAGCATGGAGGCGCTACCAGGAGACAGGCCAGTACATCAGGAGACGTGGAGGAGGCCGTAGGAGGGCAACAACCCAGCAGCAGGACCGCTACCTCCGCCTTTGTGCAAGGAGGAGCACTGCCAGAGCCCTGCAAAATGACCTCCAGCAGGCCACAAATGTGCATGTGTCTGCTCAAACGGTCAGAAACAGACTCCATGAGGGTGGTATGAGGGCCAGACGTCCAGAGGTGGGGGTTGTGCTTACAGCCCAACACTGTGCAGGACGTTTGGCATTTGCCAGAGAACACCTAGATTGGCAAATTCACCACTGGTGCCCTGTGCTCTTCACAGATGAAAGCAGGTTGACACTGAGCACTAGTGACAGACGTGACAGAGTCTGGAGACGCCGTGGAGAACGTTCTGCTGCCTGCAACAACCTCCAGCATGACCGGTTTGGCGGTGGGTCAGTCATGGTGTGGGGTGGCATTTCTTTGGGGGGCCGCACAGCCCTCCATGTACTCGCCAGAGGTAGCCTGACTGCCATTAGGTACTGAGATGAGATCCTCAGACCCCTTGTGAGACCATATGCTGGTGCGGTTGGCCCTGGGTTCCTCCTAATGCAAGACAATGCTAGACCCCATGTGGCTGGAGCGTGTCAGCAGTTCCTGCAAGAGGAAGGCATTGATGCTATGGACTGGCCCGCCCGTTCCCCAGACCTGAATCCAATTGAGCACATCTGGAACATCATGTCTCGCTCCATCCACTCCATTGCACCACAGACTGCCCAGGAGTTGGCGGATGCTTTAGTCCAGGTCTGGGAGGAGATCCCTCAAGAGACCATCCGCCACCTCATCAAGAGCATGCCCAGGCATTGTAGGGAGGTCATACAGGCACGTGGAGGCCACACACACTACTGAGCCTCATTTTGACTTCTTTTAAGGACATTACATCAATGTTGGATCAGCCTGTAGTGTGGTTTTCCACTTTAATTTTGAGTGTGACTCCAAATCCAGACCTCCATGGGTTGATAAATTTGATTTCCATTGATAATGTTTATGTGGTTTTGTTGTCAGCACATTCAACTATGTAAAGAAAAAAGTATTTAATAAGAATATTTCATTCAGATCTAGGATGTGTTATTTTAGTGTTCCCTTTATTTTTTTGAGCAGTGTATATACAGTTGAAGTCGGAAGTTTACATGCACTTAGGTGGAGTCATTAAAACCCTCCACAAATGTGTTGCTAACAAACTATAGTTTTGGCAATTCGGTTAGGACATCTACTTTCTGCATGACACAAGTAATGTTTCCAACAATTGTTTACAGACAGATTATTTCACTTATAACTCACTGTATCACAATTCCAGTGGGTCAGAAGAACACCATCCCAACCGTGAAGCACGGGGGTGGCAGATATATTGTTGTGAGGGTGCTTTGCTGCAGGAAGGACTGGTGCACTTCACAAAATAGATGGCATCATGAGAAGGCAAATTATGTGGATATATTGAAGCAAAATCTCAAGACATCAGTCAGGAAGTTAAAGTTTGGTCGCAAATGGGTCTTCCAAATGAACAATAACCCCAAGCGTACTTCTGAAGTTTTGGCAAAATGGCTTAATGACAATAATGTCAAGGTATTGGAGTGGCCATCACAATGCCCTGACCTCAATAGAGAAAATTTGTGAGCAGAACTGAAAAAGCGTGTGCAAGCAAGGAGGCCTACAAACCTGACTTCAATAAATCCACATAATTTTCCTTCCCATGATGCCATCAATTTTGTGAAGTGCACCAGACCCTCCTGCAGCAAAGCACCCCCACAACATGATGTTGCCACCCACATGCTTCACGATTGGGATGGTGTTCTTCAGCTTGCAAGCCTCCCCTTTTTTCCTCCAAACATAACGATGATCATTATGGCCAAACAGTTCTATTCTTGTTTCATCAGACCAGAGGACATTTCTCCAAAAAGTTTGGTCTTTGTCCCCATGTGCAGTTGCAAACTGTAGTCTGGCTTTTTTATGGCGGTTTTGGAGCAGTGGCTTCTTTCTTGCTGAGCGGCCTTTCAGGTTATGTTGATATAGAATTTGTTTTACTGTGGATATAGATACTTTTAATACCTGTTTCCTCCAGCATCTTCAAAAGGTCCTTTGCTGTTGTTCTGGGATTGATTTGCACTATTCACACCAAAGTACGTTCATCTCTAGGAGACAGAATGCATCTCCTTCCTGAGCGGTATGACTGCTGTGTGGTCCCATGGTGTTTATACTTGCGTATTATTGTTTGTACAGTGGTACCTTCAGGTGTTTGGAAATTTCTCCTCAGGATGAACCAGACTTGTGGAGGGCTACAATTGTTTTTCTGAGGTCTTGGCTGATTTATTTTGATTTTCCCATGATGTCAAGCAAAGAGGCACTGCGTTTGAAGGTAGGCCATGAAATACATGCATAGGTACACCTCCAATTGACTCAAATGATGTCAGTTAGCCTATCAGAAGCTTTTAAAGCCATGACATAATTTTCTGGAATTTTCCAAGCTGTTTAAAGGCACAGTCAACTTAGTGTATGTAAACATCTGATCCACTGGAATTGTGATACAGTGAATTATAAGTGAAATAATCTGTCTGTCAACAATTGTTGGAAAAATGACTTGTGTCATGCACAAAGTAGATGTCCTAACCGACTTGCCAAACCTATAGTTTGTTACCATACATCTGTGGAGTGGTTGAAAAACGTTTTTTAATGACTCCACCTAAGTGTATGTAAACTTCCAACTTCAACTGTGTGTATATGTATATATCTTTCTCTCTCTCTCTCTCTCTCTCTCTCTATAATATATGTATATATATGCTTCTGTCTCTCTCTAAGGGAGTGTGCTCTGCCTCACCAGTATCTCCTAGAACACATAATCCCCAATTGCTTAGATTGCAATTGCAGCACCACGCTGCGAGAGGCAGGCTGCACTAGCAACTGCAGTGGGTTTTCAGAATTGATTTATACTCCAGTGCTAGCTATCACTGAGGCCAGAAAATGATACATTCAGTAGCCAGATGTAATACAATC